>NC_050446.1:62972508-63205008 GCF_903995425.1 Onychomys torridus
CACCAATGGACAGGTCTGCCAGACAGAAACTTAACAGAGAAATAACGGAAATAATAGACATTAAGACTCAATAGACTTAATAGATATCTACAAAATATGCCACCCTATCACAAAAGAATATACCTTCTTTTCAGTACCCCATGGAACTTTCTCCAAAATTGACCACATGCTTGGTCACAAAGCAAACCTCAAAAGATACAAAAAAAATTTTTGAAATAACCACCTGTCTCTTATCAGACCACCATGGTTTAAGTTAGATTTCAACAGCAAAAATTAAAGAAAGCCTACAATCTCATGGAAATGGAATAATGACCAATTGAATCACCAATGGGTCAAGGAAGAAATAAAGAAAGAAATGAAATATTTTCTAAAATTAAATGAAAATGAATGTACAACATGCCCAAACTTATGGGACACCATGAAAGAAGTGCTAAGAGGAAAATTCATAGCTCTAAATGCCCACATAAAGAAGTTGGAGAAATCTCAAACTAGTGACTTAACAGCACAACTGAAAGCTCTGGAACAAGAAGAAGCAAAGTCTCCCAGGAGGAACAGATGTCAGGAAATAATCAAATTGAGGGCTGAAATCAATAAAATAGAAACAAAGAGAACAATACAAAGAATCAATGAAACAAAGAGTTGGTTCGTTGAGAAAAACAACAAGATAGATAAGCCCTTATCCAAATTAACCAAAAAGTGGGGAGAAAGCATCCAAATTAACAAAATAAGAAATTAAAAGGAAGACATACCAATAGGCAATGAGGAAAAGCAGAGAATCATCAGATCATACTTCAAAAACCTGTACTCAACAAAATTGGAGAATTTGAACGAAATGGATGTTTTTGTGGAAAGGTACCCCATACCAAAGTTAAATCAAGATCAGATAAACTATTTAAATAGACCAATAACCCCTAAGGAAATAGAAACAGTTATTAAAAGTCTCCCAACCGGTCCACCCCAGAACTCCCATCTGGACCAGAGGTGAGTGCCTGGGGTTATAGCCAAAGAGGCAACTACCCCTGGGTCCCACCAATGGACACAGGCCATCCCGGGAACCTGACCAACTTGGCCCCAGTTTCCAGCCAATCGGCAGGCCCTGCAGGAAGGTTCCCCTTTTCCAAGACTGCAGGTACACACTGCAGTCTCCACACCCTGCCCCCTACCCATCTGCCTGAGACCCCAGCCACTTCCTGAGAATCAGAGACCAGCCCCCAGCTTCCATCCTGCCCTGGAACTCCCATCTGGACCAGAGATCAGAGGAACTCCCATCTGAACAAGAGGAGCTCACATCTGGACAAAATAAGGAGACCCCAGGGACTTCCCAAGACTCAGAGTCCAGCCCCCCAGCTCCTATCCAGCCAGCACTCTCATCTGGACCAGCACTCCCATCTGGCCCAGAGCTTCCATCTGGACCAGAGACAGGCTTCATAAATCTGTCAGCTCTCTTTGGACCAAGTACACTGATTAGACCAAGAACGAACCCAAGAGGAGATGGGCACACATCAAGGCAGAAGTACATACAACAAAATAAAGAGCAATAGAGCATCACCAAAACCTAGCCCTTCTCCAACAGATAGACCTGAACATCACGGAATGGAAGAAGAAGAAGAAAACAACCTTATAAGTAACATCATGAAGAGGCTAGAGCCTTATATAGAAGAAATCAAATATAAAGTAGAGGAACAGACAAACAAAAAATGGGAAGAACGCTATAAAAAACTAGAAGAAAGGACAGTTAAAGCAGAAGGAAACAATAAGTCCTTGAAAGAATATCATGAAAAAGCAAGGGTGACAGTCCAAGACCTGAAGAGGGAAATAGAAAAAATGAAGAAGATACTAGCTGAAGGAATGCTGGAAATAGAAAATCTGAGTAAACAAACAGGAACTTCAGAGGCAAGTATAACCAACAGAATGCAAGAGATGGAAGAGAGGATCTTTGGTGGTGAAGATACAGTAGAAGAAATAGATTCATCAGTCAAAGAAAACACTAAAACCAACAATGTCATGACCCAAAATGTACAAGAAATTTCGGACATCATGAAAAGACAAAACCTACAAATAATAGGGATAGAGGAAGGAGAAGAATACCAACTCAAAGGCACAGAAAATATATTTAACAAGATCATAGAAGAAAACTTTCACAACTAAAAGAACGAAATGCCTATGAACATACAAGAAGCCTATAGAACACCAAACAGACTAGAATCCCCCAAAAGTCCCCTCACCACATAATAATTAAACAAATAAACATACAGAATAAGGAAAGAATATTAAGGGCAGCAAAGGAAAAAAGCCAAGTGACTTATGAAGGCAAACCCATCAGAATAACACCTGATTTCTCAATGGAGACTTTGAAAGCCAGAAGGACCTCTACAGATATAATGCAGACACTAAGAGACCATGGATGCCACCCTAGACTAATATACCCAGCAAAACTTTCAATTATCATAGATGGAGTGAACAAGACCTTCCAAGATAAAACCAGATATAAACAATACATATCCACAAAACCAGCCCAAAAGAAAGCACTAGAAGGAAAATTCCAACCTAAGGGAGGCAGATACACCCATGGAAACACAGGCAATAGATAACACCACAGCAGTAAACCCCAAAGAAGAGAAGTCCACATACACTACCACCAAAAAATAAACATAACAACAGGAAGGAACAATCACTAGTCATTAATATCCCTTAATATCAATGGATTTAATTCATCTATAAAGAGACACAGACTAACAGAATGGATACGAAAACAGAACCCATCTTTCTGCTGCATACAAGAAACACACCTCAAATTCAAAGACAGATACCTCTTAAGAATAAAAGGCTGGGAAAAGACTTTCCAATCAAATGGTCTTAAGAAGCAAGCTGGTGTAGCCATTCTAATATCCAGCAAAATAGACTTCAAACTAAAATCAATCAAAAGAGATGATGAAGGACATTGCATACTCATTGCAGGAAAGATCCACCAAGATGAAGTCTCAATTCTGAACATTTATGCCCCAAACACAAGGGCATCCACATATGTAAAAGAAACATTACTAAAGCTTAAATCACATATAAAACCCCACACATTAATAATGGGAGACTTCAACACCCCACTTTCACCTCTTGACAGATCGGCCAAATTGAAACTTAACAGAGACATAATGGACTTAACTGATGTTATGGCTCAAATGGACTTAATCGATATCTACAGAACATTCCACCCAAACAAAAAAGAACATACTTTCTTCTCAGCACCCCATGGAACCTTCTCTAAAATCGACCACATACTTGGCCACAAAGCAAATCTCAACAGATACAAAATAATTGGAATAACCTCCTGTGTTCTATCAGACCATTGTGGTTTAAAGTTAGATTTCAACAACACAAAAAACTACAGAAATCCTACAATCTCATGGAAACTGAACAATGCTCAACTGAATCACCAATGGGTTAAGGAAGAAAGAAAGAAAGAAATTAAAGACTTCCTAGAGATCAATGAAAATGAAAAAACCACATACCCAAACTTATGGGATACTATGAAAGCAGTGCTAAGAGGGAAATTCATAGCACTGAATGCCCACATAAAGAAGCTGGAGAAATCTCACACTACTGACTTGACAGCACACCTGAGAGCCCTTGAACAGGAAGAAGCAAAGTCTCCCAGGATGAACAGACGCCACGAAATTATCAAATTAGAGCTGAAATAAATAAAATAGAAATAAAGAGAACAATACAAAGGATTAATGAAAAAAAAGAGTTGGTTCTTTGAGAAGATCAACAAGATAGAAAAGCCCTTATCCAAACTAACCAAAAGACAGAGAGAGAGCATACAAATTCACAAAGTCAGAAATGAAAAGTTGGACATAACAACAGACAATGAGGAAATCCAGAGAATCATCAGGTCATACTTCAAAAACCTCTACTCCACAAAACTGGAAAATCTAAAAGAAATGGATAATTTTCTGGATAGGTACCACATACCTAAGTTAAATCAAGACCAGATAAACCATTTAAATACTCCAATAAACAGTAAGGAAATAGAATCTGTCATTAAAATTCTGCCAACCAAAAAAAGCCTTGGACCAGATGGTTTCACTGCAGAATTCTACCAAATCTTCAAAGAAGACTTTATATCAATACTCTTTAAATTGTTCCACACAACAGAAGCAGAAGGTATATTACCAAACTCCATCTATGAGGCTACAATTAACCTGATTCCTAAACCAAACAAAGATGCAACAAAGAAAGAGAACTAAAGACCTATCTCCCTCATGAACATTGATGCAAAAATACTCAATAAAGTTCTGGCGAACAGACTATAAGAACACATCAAAACAATTATCCACCATGATCAAGTAGGCTTCATCCCAGGGATACAAGGGTGGTTCAACATACAGAAGTCTGTCAATGGAATATACCATTTAAAAAAAAAACACAAAGAAAAAATCCACATGATCATCTTACTAGATGCAGAAAAAGCATTTGACAAAATCGAACACCCCTTCATGATAAAGGTCTTGGAGCAATCAGGAATACAGGGAACATACCAAAACATAATAAAGGCAATATACAGCAAGCCAACAGCCAACATCAAATTAAACAGAGAGAAACTCAAAGCAATACCACTAAAATCAGGAACAAGGCAAGGCTGTCCCCTCTCCCCATACTTATTCAATATAGTACTTGAAGTTCTAGCCAGAGCTATAAGACAACATAAAGGGATTTAGGGGATACAAATTGGAAAGGAAGAAGTCAAGCTCTCCCTATTTGCAAATGACATGATAATATACATGAGTGACCCCAAAAATTAAGGCAAGGAACTGATACAGCTAATACAAACCTTCAGCAACATAGCAGGATACAAGATCAACTCCAAAAAATCAGTAGCCCTCCTATATACAATAGACAAACAGGCTGAGAAGGAAATCAGAGATACATCACCCTTTACAATAGCCATAAATGATATAAAATAACTTAGGTTACCCCACCTAAGCATGTGAAGGACCTATAGGACAAGAACTTTAAATCCCTGAAAAAAGAAATTGAAGAAGATGTCAGAAAAATGGAAAGATCTCCCATGCTCATGTATAAGCCGGATTAACATAGTAAAAATGGCAATCTTACCAAAAGCAATCTACAGATTCAATGCAGTCCCCATCAAATTACCAACACATTTCTTCACAGATCTGGAAAGAATAACACTCAACTTCATATGGAAAAACAAAAAAACCCAGGATAGCCAAAAGAATCCTGTCCAATAAAACAACCTCTGGATGCATAACGATCCCCTACTTCAACAATAATATACCCTAATTAAAACAGCTTGGTACTGGCATAAAAACCAACATGTGGACCAATGGAATTGAATTGAAGACCCTGACATTAACCCACACACCTATGAACATATAATTTTTGACAAAGAATCCAAAAATGTACAATGGAAAAAAGAAAGCATCTTCAACAAATGGTGCTGGCATAGCTGGATGTCAATGTGTAGAAGGCTGCAAATAGATCCATATCTGTCAGCATGCACAAAACTTAAATCCAAGTGGATCAAAGACCTCAACATATATCCAGTTACTCTGAACCTGATAGAAAAGATAGTCGGAAGTAGTCTTGTATGCATTGGCACCAGAGATCACTTTCTAAATATAACACCAGTTGCACAGACACTGAGAGAATCAATCAATCAATGGGACCTGTTGAAACTGAGAAGCTTTTGTAGAGAAAAGGACATGGTCAACAAGACAAAGCAACAGCCTACAGAATGGGAAAAGGTCTTCATCAACCCCACATCTGACAGAAGGCTGATATCCAGAATATATAAAGAACTCAAGAAATTAGACATCAAAATGCCCAACAGTCCAATTAAGAAATGGGCTATAGAACTAAACAGAGAATTCTCCACAGAGGAAGTTCAAATGGCTGAAAGACATTTAAGGAATTGCTCAACATCCCTAATTATCTGGGAAATGGAAATCAAAACGACTCTGAGATACCACCTTACACCTGTCAGAATGGCTAAGATCAAAAACACAGAAGACAGCTTATGCTGGAGAGGATGTGGAGCAAGGAGAACTCTCCTCCACTGCTGGTGGGAATGCAAGCTTGTATAGCCACTTTGGAAATCAATATGGTGCTTCCTTAGAAAATTGGGAATCCATCTCCCCCAACATCCAGCTGTAGCACTCTTGGGCATATACCCAAGGAATGCTCAATCATACCACATGGGCATTTGCTCAACTATGTTCATATCAGCATTGTTTGTAATATCCAGAATCTGGAAACAACCTAGATGCCCTTCAACTGAAGAATGGATAAAGAAAACATGGCACATATACACAATGCAGTACTACTCAGCAGAGAAAAACAATGACATCATGAGGTTTGCAGGCAAATTGATGGATCTAAAAAACATCATCCTGATTGAGGTAACCCAGACTCAGAAGGACAAGCACTGTATGTACTCTCTCATAGGAGGATACTAGATATAAAACAAAGATGACTAGACTGCTACACAACTCCAGGGAGGCTACCTAGAAAATGGGACCCTAGGAAGGACACAGGGATCACCCAATGACAGAGCAATGGATGAGATCTACATGAACAACCTGGACGACAGTGGGAGTAATGAAGTGCAAGGTTTGAGGGATCTCCCTAATGAACATTGATGCAAAAATACTCAATAAAATTCTGGCGAACAGACTACAAGAACACATCAAAACAATTATCCACCATGATCAAGTAGGCTTCATCCCAGAGATGAAAGGGTGGTTCAACATACGAAAGTCCATCAGTGTAATACACCATATAAACAAACTGAAAGAAAAAAAAAAGCACATGATCAACTCACTAGATGCTGAAAAGGCATTTGACAAAATCCAACACCCCTCATGATAAAGTTCCTGGAGATATCAGTAATACAGGGAACACACCTAAACATAATAAAGGCAATTTACAGCAAGCCAACACCCAATATGAAATTAAATGGAGAGAAAATCAAACTGATTACACTAAAATCAGGAACAAGACAAGGCTGTCAGCTCTCCCCATATTTATTCGACATAGTACTTGAAGTTCTAGGTAGAGCAATAAGACAACAAAAGAAGATCAAGGGGATAGAAATTGGAAAGGAAGAAGTCAAACTTCATTATTTGCAGATAATATAATAGTATACCTAAGTGACCCCAAAAATTCTGCCAGGGAACTCCTACAGCTGATAAACTCCTTCAGTAATGTGTCAGGATACAAGATTAACTCAAAAAGAATCAGTAGCCTTCCTATATACAAATGAAAAAGGGACTGAGAAAGAAATCAGAGAAGCATCACCTTTTAAAATAGCCACAAATAATATTAATACTTTGGGGTAACTCTAACTGATCAAATGAAAGACCTGTATGATAATAATTTTAAGTCTCTGAAGAAAGAAATCAAAGAAGATATCAGAAAATGGAAAGATCTCCCATGCTCATGGATAAGTAGAATCAACATAATAAAAATGGCAACCTTGCCGGGCAGTGGTGGCACACGCCTGTAATCCCAGAACTCGGGCGGCAGAGGCAGGTGGATCTCTGTGCGTTCAAGGCCAGCCTGGGCAACCAAGTGAGTTCCAGGAAAGGCGCAAAGCTACACAGAGAAACCCTGTCTTGAAAAACAAACAAACAAACAAACAAACAAACAAGCAAACAAACAAACAAAAAAGGCAATCTTACCAAAAGCAGTCTACAGCTTTAATGCAATCCTCATCATAATCCCAACACAATTCTTCACAGATTTGGAAAGAACAATACTTAACTTTACATGGAAAAACAAAAACCTAGGATAGCTAAAAGAATCCTGTCTAATAAAGCAACCTCTGGAGGCATCATGATCCCTGACCTCAAGCTCTACTATAGAGATATAGTAATAAAAACAGCTTGGTACTGGCACAAAAACCAACATGTGGAACAATGGAGTCGAATTGAAGACCTTGACATTAATCCACACACCTATGAACATATATGATTTTCGACAAAGAAACCAAAAATGTACCATAGAACATAGAAATCGTCTTCAAAAAATGGTGCTGGCATAACTGGACCTCAGCATGCAGATGATTGCTATGCACAAAGCTCAAGTTCAGGTGGATCAAAGACCTCAACATAAATCCAGTTACACTGAACTTGATAGAAGAGAAAGTAGGAAGTAGTCTGGAACAAAGTGGCACAGGAGACCACTTCCTAAATATAACACTAGTAGCATAGAAACTGAGAGCAACAATTAATAAATGGGACCTCTTGAAACTGAGAAGCTTTTGTAGAGCAAAGGACATGGCCAATAAGACAACGTGACAGACTACAGAATGGGAAAAGATCTTCACCAACCCCACATCTGACAGAGGGCTAATCTCCAATATATATAAAGGACTCAAAAGGTAGACTTCAATATACTGAACAATCCAATTAAAAAATGGGCTACAGAGCTTAACAGAGAATTCTCAACAGAAGAATCTCAAATGGCTGAAAGGCATTTAAGGAATTGCTTAGTCATCAGGGAAATGCAAATCAAAACACCTCTGAGATACCATCTTACATAAAAGTTCTTATTAATAAAATCAAACCTGCTGCCAGTTGTTAGGGTGAATGCTGGAAGATCAGAGAAGCAGAACAAGCCACAGCTTCCTTACCTGGACAGTTCCTCAGCTGATCCTGTTTCCTCAGACAGGAAACCTCTGAGTCCTCATCTGGAATGAATGTCAGCTGAACAGCTGCAGGAAAGCCTAAAAGCTTAACCAGCCAAATTATTCTCGTTTCTGGTCTTCATGCCTTATTTATCTTTCTCTTTCTGCCGTCACTCCCTGGGATTAAAGGCGTGAGTCACCATGCTTGGCTGAATCCTTGAACAGATAGATTTCTGTCTCTGGAATGCTAGGATTAAAGGCATGTACTGCCACTGCCTATCATGTTTAATATTGTGGCTGTTCTGTCTCTGACAGAAGATAAGTTTATTAGGGTGCACAATATTTTGGGGAACACAATATCACTACATTTCCCCTTTTTTTGTCTAAAAATTTAAAAAGCTTATAACTAATAAAAAAAAACGATCCAGTAAGTATACAAAATATACAGTCAAGAGTTACATTAACAATATCTAGTCCATTAACATTTGACAGATTCCGATAAAAAACTCCATTATATATATTAACAATGTCCAGTCCAGTAATATTTGATAAACTCAGACAAAAGAATTTCATTTCTTATCCTATTTAAAACAAGTAGATCCTTTTTAAAAGTATTTTTTCTTTTCATAATAGATACAGTAATCTACCTTTTGTCATTTTTATATCTTCCCATTTTTCTTTTTAGAATAGATTCAGTGATCTACCCATTTATCCTATTATTTCTTTATCTTTTTTCTCAGAGTAGATTACCTCATATCTATATCTACTTTTTTCTTTTTCTTTTTTTTAAAACAAAAACTCTGAATCTAATCTCCTTGTTCAGCTTTTTTCTTGACCATTAACAATTAACAATTTGTAACCAACCATTGTAAACAATGACAATATCCAAAACTCATTAAATGACAAAACACCTCTCATCCAACCTCTTGGGAATGTGAGCATCATTTTCTTACAATTACTTCCTGTTTTCTGTGGGTGAAGATATCTTTAGGGGATCCCAAAGAGAAATTTTTGCGTTTATTGTCATGTCCTGTATAAATTTGTCCAGTGACTGCATTATGAGAAAGTACAAGACTTGTCTCAAGTTGTTGTTTGAGTAGTCTATGAATCTGGATCATCTCAGCTAGCCATTTTGAAATTGTCCTGAACAGTTTGTAGTTCAAAGTCCATGTTTTGTTGGTGTTAATCAGCTTAATGGCTTTATCATAGTCATTGTGGAATCATTGTTTTGGGATCCTGTCATTTTTTTTTGAAGATTTCAAAGTCACTGTTAGGCGTGGTTATGGTTCCCTGCAGACATTTTTATTTTGTGCCTCCTCTGTGGTTTGGAGTAATCACAGTCTGATAAATGTTTGTCTCTCAAAACCATGAATGTCCTTCCCTATAAGAGAATATCTTCACAACAAATTTGTCCCCACCATTAGTCATGCCAAACTTTTCCAAACTGAGCTTTGCCGATGCTTTCTTGTAACATGATGATCCAGGGAATTATTTTCTGCACAAGTAGTAGTAAACCCTTTGTCCCAGGCAGCAGCATCACCACAGTCATAAACACAATGAGAAGCCAGCAACTCGGAGCAACAGCTGCTTCCTCCATGGTCCTATTGCCACTGTTTGTGGTTCAGCCCTGGCCAAAGCTTCTCCTAGCATGAAGTATAAATAAATAATTTTGAAACAGTTAATCAAAAGAGGTACCTGAAAAAAATAATACAGTGAATATCAAAAATCAGTGTACATTGTTCAATAATAACTCTTAATATGAATGACCTCTACTCCCTATTAAAGAGATTCAGAATAACATGTTGGATGAGAAAACAGGATCCACCTTTCTGTAGCTTCAAAGAATTACCATAAAATCAATTATATATACCACCATAGGGTAAAAGGATGGAAAAAGTTATTCAAACAAATGGAACATTATAAAAAATGGATTAACTATTCTAATACCTGACAAAATGATTTCAATTCTAAACTAGTGAGAAGAGATAGAGAGGAACAATTCCTGTTCATTAAATGAAATACTTCAAAATATTACATTCCAAACATGTATGTATCAAATATAGGCATAATCAGTTTTTATACAAAAATACTAGTAGGTCTAAAATCACAGAAATAAACACAAAACAGTGTTAATAGAGAGCCCTTCAATACACCACTCTAATCCATAGTAGGTCATTCATACAAAAACTAAACAAATAAATAATAGAGTTAAGTATTCAATTTCATATGGACCTCATAAATACCCAGAATACTCAAACAAAACACCAAAGGGTACACATTTTTTTTTCTCATTAGCTATTGAAACATGGTTGAAAATCTTTTAGTTAGATTATCAAAAGAAATAAAGGTAAGTTTTACATTGAGAAGATTAGTAATGAAGAGAGAATAATTAGAGAATGAATGCCATAAAATTTGAAAGTAATAAGAATATACTTTGTGGAGAAAAGGGAAATAGAGTATATAATTATAGATGGACAGGGATGGAGAGATTGGAATAAAAAGAATAAACAGAGGATAAGGGAGAGAATACAGGGAGAGATACTTATACTAAGAAAAGATTTGAGGAATCATATGGAACCCTTCTACAGTAGAAGCTTCTTAACATATATACACAGATGAATGGAATCATCCAATAACAGAAGAGAGAAATCCCAAATTAAACATCTCTCACCAGCAACTAAAACTTCCAGTATTAAGAAAATGTTGTACATATGCACAACGTAGTACTACTCAGCAGTAAAAATGATGACATTATGAAATTTACAGGCAAATGGATAGAACTAGAAAATATCATCCTGAGTGAGGTAACCCAGATTCAGAAAGACAAACATGGTATGTATTCACTCATAAGTGGACACTAAATGTAAAGCAAAGGACAACCAGACTACAATCCACAGTTCAAGAGAAACTAGCTAACAAGGAGGACCACAAATGTATTGCCCTGGGAAGGGGAAATAGATGAGTTCTCCTGAGTAAACGGGCTGAGGGAGGAAATAGAGGGTAGGGATGGGGAATGAGAACATAGGAGGATGAGATGGTTGAGCTGGAACAGGGATGGAGTGCAAGGGCAATG
This sequence comes from Onychomys torridus, assembly GCF_903995425.1. NCBI lineage: Eukaryota > Metazoa > Chordata > Mammalia > Rodentia > Cricetidae > Onychomys > Onychomys torridus. Next base: position 62,984,229 of record NC_050446.1, read on the forward strand.
AAGGAGATATTTTGATAGAGGGATACATCATGGAGATAGGGAGAAACCTGGTGGTAGGGAAGTTCCCAGAAATCCACAAGGATGACTCCAGCTTAGAATATTAGCAATAGTAAAGAGGGTTCCTTAACTGGCCTACCCAGTAATCAGATCGGTGAATACCCCAACTGTCATTATAGAGCCTTCATCTAGTAACTGATGGAAGCAGATGCAGAGATCCACAGATAAGCACCAGGGTGAGTACCAGAGTCCAGTCAAAGAGATAGAAGAGAGATTCTAGGGGCATGAAGATCAAGATGGAGAAAACTACAGAGACAACTGAACCAAACTAGTGAGAACTCACAAACTTAAGACCAACAGCTATGGAACCCACATGGGACTGGACTAGGCCTTCTGCGTAAATGAGATAGTTACTTGGTCTGTTTAAAGGGCCCCTGGCAGTGGGCTGACTTTTGGGAGCCCATTACCTATGTTGGGATACCTTGCACAGCCTTGATGCAAGGGGAGGGACTTGGACCTGCCTCAACTGAATGTACCATGTTTTGCTGACTCCTCATGGAGGGCCTTAAATTATTGGAGGAAGGGCTGGGGGCTGGGCTGGGGGAAGAAGCTGTGTGGGAAGTGGGAAGAGGGATGAGAGGGGCATCTGTGGTTTGTATGCAAAATGAACAAAAATTTCCTAAGAAAGGAAAAAGTAAAAAGAAAATATTACTAAAATTTCTTGTTGCAAACATAAATCATTTGAGAAGAATTAAGATGACCCAACAAATGCATTTTATTTTTCCCAATCTTATTTTCTGTCATTGAATCTTTAAGGCATAATACAATAAGAAGTAACATTACAATTACATTTCAATTTCATTTGTTCTGTCAATAATTCTAACTGATCTCCAATGAGTGTTTCAGCTTATTTTAATTCAGGTATATCACCAACTATTTACATATCTATCTTATTTTGTTGAGTCCAAAATTCAGGAGAATATGTATACAAGTCTTTAACAAATTCAGCGGGTTGGATTTCTTTATGAAGAACATCTCCAGCTGTGATAGTAGCAGTAGTTAATGCAATGATTCTCAGGACTACAGCAATTATCAATCCCACCATCCATTGAGTTTTTCTTGATATCCTTTCACAACTTCTGCACTAATATCATCAAAGATGAGTCTTGTCATGGTCTCGCAAGTTCACAGGTATGCAGACTACTGGTCTTACTCTGAGAATTTGTAATCTTCCAAAGTAACATCTAAAGACATACTAGCCATGACACAGGTATGAGGAGTACAGCATATACAAGAGATGCTATAATTATTAGGGTGCCATTGCACAGGTCTTTCAGTAACAAATAAGGTCATAGTCCACAAGCCATAAAAAGCAAAACCTTGATCTAAACTAAAGGACAAATGAAATTTGCCATTATTAAAGTGTGAATTTCTCTTCCACGTTTTAAGTGGGTGAAAAATTTCTACAAATTAGTCTGAATAGAATTCCCAAATTGTAATAGAGGGCTTGATATTCCAATTTCATTCCACTCAAAGGATTCTCTAAAAGCAGAGACAGCTTCCATAGTTTTGTTTGAATTGGACCATTGCAACATCAATTCTAAATGAGAATATAATCCTTAAGGGTGATAAGGGCTCTAGCCAATTACTTATCCTTGAGAGATATTAACAAGTACCCAATGATTCTCAACTATATATTGCTGCCTATATATCCAATCAGATTTCCTGTTAGTAATCCACAATTTGCAAGACAGTAAATTTGTGGAACTAATGGCATTAATCTTTTGTCCCTCAAATCCAAATGCACTAAGTATAAGAAGTTTTCTATAAGAATTCTAGGTAGTACTATCATCAATTATAGATAACCAAATATGAGAAGTTATATTTCAACAATGAATTCTATAACCATACAAATAAGAATTCCTTTTATTTCCACAGTATAATTCATAATTCCCTTACCCTCCTCTGTAGGTTGAGTATGGTCACAATAGTCACAAGGACCAAGCAGAGAAAAAGATTTATTGACCACCACAGGAATATCAATGTCTCTCTGGTTTACTCCTATATTAACTGGAGAATTAGGAATATACACAAAATAAGTATGATTTTGTCCCTGTTACCTGTACAGAACCTCTCCCCTAAAGATTCAGAGGACTTTGTGGAAGTGGAGGCAGAAAGACTTAAGAGCCAGTGAGGGTGGAAGATGTCAAGAAACAAGGCCTTTCAGACATGACAGAACTGATGTACATATGTACTCATAGAGACTGTGAGAGCATGCACAGGGCCTTCAAACATCTAAGCTGGATAGAGTCCCATATCTGAGCGGGAAAATGGACACAAAGCCTTCATTCTTAAATGAGAAGCCATCTCCAACAGGCAACTGTTCACAAAGAAAAATTAAATTTCTTTAAAAGAGATTCTATTGGTATGCAAACCACACTTAAGAGCCTTCCTCATGCCTACCAAAGGACAACCAACACAAAATAAACTCAACTATGTATTTTTGTTTTGTTTTGCTTTTTATTGAGCTGAGGATCGAACCCATAGCCTTGTGCTTGCTAGGCGGGTGCTCTACCACTGAGCTAAATCCCCAAACTTTCAACTATGTTTTTAAATGTATTTTATCTCATGATATTTTGTTGGGGCATTTATTTTTACCATACAGATATTTTGCTTATGAATTGTGGTTTCTAATTTTCTATGTAAATGAACATGTGGTCTTTGTGTCTGTATGTGTTTCTTGTGCTTTTTCTTTAGACCATTTTTAAAAATGTTTTTTTGTCCTATTCTGTTTTTGTTGTGGTTGTTGTGAAAGAATTTGGATTTGGGTGAGTGGGGAGGTGGGGCAGGATTTTGGAGGAATTTGGAAAGAAGAAAAATTGATAAGGATGTATTTTATGAAAAAATACTTTCAATATAAAGAAAATAAGCATTTGAGCCACAGGAGGAAACTAAAAATGTGTACTTATAATTTGGTAGATTGCATAATTTTAAAGTATGTCCTTATAATTGGAGACAATATGTGTGGAATCATAAGTTAAATTATTTTACAACAAGAATAATACTCTTCATGATGCATTACAGTCTTTAAAAATCATGTTTGGGAGTGGAGAAATGGTAAACTGTGATCAGAATATACAGTATGAAAATTTTTTTTCAACAAAAAGCCAGTGCTTATGTCCATATAAAAAACCATGTAGATAAGAAATAATTAACTAGGGTATTATAGCTTAAAGCAGTTCACACATTGACTTATATGAGGTATAGTATATAAAGATATGAATCCAATCTTATAAAAAAGGCAAACATTTTATAGTGATTGGAAGTTTTAACTATGTAACCACATACAACAGTTTGTGACCTGTGCTGTGAAGAAGATAGGTAGTTTTATATTGTCTTAACTAAAATACAAGATTCTTTTCAATTCAGATGTTATCTATAATGTTACAGATACTTTTAACCTGTGTGACCAACACAAACAGGTACTAACATTTCCCTAAATTTTAGAAAAAAAAAATACATGAAAGAAAGATAAAAGCACAAGTTAACCAAATGGGAAAAGAAGAAAGAGCCCATAAAACCTGAAGTGGGGTATGATAGATTCAGGGTCAGAAATGACAAAAACCAATAAATGCATAAACTACAAATGCTTTTAAATTACTATTTCTAATAACAAAATTAAACTAATCAGAATATAAAAAAGATTCCAGAAAGCACAGATACTAGAAGAAAAATAAATCATAAACTCCTATAGTATTTGTAGGTACTATAGCCAGCATGTGGAGTAGCTTAGGAAAATAGGGGGATTGCAAACATAATAGAAGATTTTAAATAACGAAAATGTTAATCCTGTCTCTGACAAATTTCATTTTAATCATGAAAATTTAAATTCAGTGTTAAATATTTGCCTTAGTGTGTCATCCTTTATAAATGTGAAAATGGAGACTTGATCAGTTGATAAATTCCTGCCACACAAGAATATGGATGTGAGTTCAGTCCCCAGACAAACACAAGGATCCCAGCAAGTAAACACATATCTGAAAGCCTAGTGTAGGGTAGCAGAGATAGTTGCATCCCCAGAAGTCCCAGACCAGCCAGCCTATGCAATAGGTGAGTACCAGGTTCAGTAAGAAAACCTGCCTCAAAAACTATTGTGGAGAACAATATAGGAGGACACTTGACATTAACCTCTGGTCTTGCCCTCCCATGAATCTTCAAGCATACATACAACCAAACAAAACACAACACACATACATATAACATGCATACTTACATAGGACACACACACACACACACACACACACACACACACACACATATTCACATGGAGAAAATGTAATAAAACGAATGTTGGTCATTTAATTAATAAATTTATTTTTTTAAATTACATGCATATATTTCTAGTATAAAAGAATATTAGCCACAGGTATTGCAACTAATTAAGTCTAAGAATTCTATGAGTATCAAAAGTTTAATAGGTATACTCAAAAACAACAGTACTGAATACAGATTTTGGATTTGATAGATTTGCAGTTTATTGCGTCTAAAGGAACATACAATGGCACTACTAACTTGTCCTAATCACTAAGAAGACTGTCACTTCAGTTTGATGTGGCAAACATTTGTTCAAGCAAGAACCTTTCAAGTGAATGAATAATTCTACAAAAGTGTTCAGAGAAAATTTTGTTTTTATGTGACAGACACTAACAAACACTCAATTACTGACTGAGAAGAAAATACTTCTGAGTGTCGATAACTTATTTCTCTTCTTTCTGAACCTTAAATATTTTTCAAGTAGTAACATTATGTTTTACAGCACAATATAATTTTTTTATGACAACACTACTTCAGACTTTTATGTAAAACTCAAATTTGAAAAGAATTGAGTGTATTCTTTTTAAGGTAATTACATGATTGTGAATTGAATTGTCTGAATGTAATTTATAAAACACTATCGAATATTCAAGAAATGACACTGAGCATTTAAAACATATAAGAAATAGAATTTCTTACTACTAATAAACAGCACTTTTATTAGTTCCTAAGTACATTACTTCCATCATCTTATCATGAGTATCTGAAATTACTATTTATCTTGAACTGCTAAAGAAACTGAATACCAAATTTAGTTCTTTGTCAATGATTTACAAATAGCAGATTGAATGTTATACAATGAGTGATTTCTGAATGTGTAGTCATTGCACAGTTATTTTTCCATTATGTTTAGCTAAATGTTTTATACATACAAAATTTTAGATGATACAGTTGTAAGAATTTCAAACACAATTTCTTATGTTGATAATTACTATATTTTAAAAATAAAAAATGATACATGTGTTTGATATTTGCTTCATTAAATTCAGCCAGGGAAACTGAAAATCTGAAACCACATTCCAGAGAAACAGAAAAAGTAAAATTAATTGTAATTGTTTTTAAACACTCACCAAAGAAACATACAATTGGAAACAATGTAACTGACTGTTTACCCTCACTCATCTTAATTTCCTCGATTCTTGTCTCTTCTTCACTAATCTAACAACAGCACCTTTCACTTCTTTGTTCCTGAGACTATAAATGAGTGGGTTCAACATGGGGATCAAAATGGTGTAAAACACAGAAGCTACTTGATCCTTACCCAATGAATAGGACTTACTTGGCTTTAAATAAGTAAAGATCAGAGTGCTGTAAAAGACAGTGACTCCCAGGAGGTGAGAGGCACACGTGGAGAAGGCCTTTTGCTTTCCTGAAGTGGAATTGATCTTCAAAATAGTAGAGAGAATGGACACATAAGATACGGATATTGTGATAAGGGAACCCAGAATGGTGGAACCGGCAAAAATGAATATAATTACTTCAACTTCATTTGTGCTACTGCAGGACAGAGATAAAAGTGGAGATGTGTCACAATAAAAGTGATGGATGACATTGGACTTGCAGAAGTGTAGTGTAATCATGCCAAGCACAGTGACAGAGGAATCCACAGCTCCAATCACATATGACCCAGTGAGGAGGGCAAGGCAGCAGCGTGAAGACATAATAAGTGGATAATGTAAAGGTTTGCAGATAGCTATGTAGCGGTCATAAGCCATTGAGCAAAGCAGAAAACATTCAGTAGCTGCCAAGAGGATGAAAATATACAGCTGGGTGAAACAACCTATGAAGGAAATGCTCTTGTTTGAAGTAAGCAGGTTCTCTAAAGTCTTAGGTGTGATGGCAGTTGAATAACTGAGGTCAAGGAATGACAGTTGGATGAGGAAGAAATACATTGGAGTGTGAAGCTGGACATCTAGACAAATGATCAGCATCATGCCTATGTTCCCCAACACAGTGACCAGGTATATCAGGAGAAACAGCACAGAGAGGACCAGCTGGATCTCCTTAGAATCTGTCAGTCCCATGAGGATGAAGTCAGGTTTATCTGTGTGATTCCAGGAGTGCATAGTAAATGTCCCTAAATGATGAGAAATTAAAGGTAATGCACAGGTTTTATGATGGATTAGAGGTTCATGTGCATGTTTGGCACTGTCCTTTGTAATTATAGTATAGAACAGTAAATAATTAAATTACCAAACAGGAGTAAGTGGCATTATATGGGAAACAAATCTAAGAAAATTGTTGCTAGTCTAAATAATTTCATTTTATGAATTTAATACATATGAAATATTGTCATGTACATGCTAATATTATCCTCTCACTTTACACAAGTTATAAGTTGCAGAAAATTCAGTTATTAATATGAACCTAGTACAAACTCATGTGGAACCTAGGATCATGGTAAAAATGTAAGACACCAAATGATCTTAGTGACACTAAGACTTACATAAAACATACATTCCAGTAAGTCTAAAGGAAATAAATATCATATTTAATGAACAAAGATAGAAAATAACTTTAATGCATCATTTCTGCTTTTTTCAAAATCAATCAACCTTAATTATTTTTTAATGAATTTTGATAGGCTTCATTAAGACAAATAACTATTAATAAATATTGGGTACTTTTTTCTGACAATTCAAAACAATTTTAAGTAAAATTATTATTATTATTATTATTATTATTATTATTATTATTATTTTGGTTTTTGGAGACAGGGTTTCTCTGTGTAGCTTTGCGGCTTTCCTGGAACTTGCTTTGGATACCAGGTTGACCTCAAACACACAGAGACCCGCCTGCCTCTGCCTTCTGAGTGCTGGAATTAAAGGCATGCGCCACCACTCCCCGGCTAGTAAAATTCTTTTATTGAAACATGAATCAGTACTGGCATAGTCTCCTTCCACCAATTCTGTTTACCACAATTCTGATGTTACTTTTGTAAGTGCCAAATAATATGTGTACTTAAATTTTTAATACAATCTTTATTTTAATTGCTTCAATCCTACACAATTTTAAAAACACTTACTGTGAATGCCAAAGATGATATGAAAAATGGAGGCAAAATACTTCCAATATCATTTGACTGAAAATATTCAACTCCCAAATTTTCTCACAAATGAAAGAGAAAATCTATTTATTGATTTGAACATGTCAGCCCAAGAGCTTTTGTTTTCCTTTTGATTATTTTTTCCATAGTTTTGTAAACTCATTTTAAAAAATTTCAGAAGTAAATTAGGCTATTCTGGATACTTTCTACAGGTCTTTGTCAAAACCAATCATAAAGGAAGTTATGGCACGAATTTAATCCATGAGCAAGTGTGAATATAAGGAGAGCACTCTGTGCCTTTTGTCTCTACTTCATGACACCTGGACACATCGGGTAAAGTCATGAGCATCACGCAACATGGTCATTCTCAGGGGGAAATTTCTAAAACAGGTTTCTTGGCAAGCTTTCAAGAACTGAGGTCAAAGCACTAATTCAGCAAAGATATTGCTTTTCCCTGGGAGCCCTATCAAGAAGAACATGATAAATGTGTTATTTTTATGATGCACTATGTTTATTCATATACTCATTGATTCATTAAATCTATAAAATAATATGTAAATAATAATCTATTCACAACAACACAATATCAAGTAGTGTGGCTAAAGGGATTTATTTTTAGTTGGAAGTGCTTACTTTGTCAATGAGAGTGTGATTGCAGAGTAGTAGTGCTTTCAGAATTAAAAAAAATTAAATTGAAGAAACGGTTATGCTGGAGTCAAAAATGTTAAGTAAAAATAAAAGAATATACTCACCAATAAGTGTGGTCCTCAAATCTCATGAAAGAACTTCTCTTGGCAGAAGAAAGATACCATTACAGAAAACTATAAGTAATCAAATTGCATAGTTGGGGAGCCCGGTCCCAACTGTTGCATTTACAAAGACCCTCCAGCACCTAAGACTCAGGGATCATTTCAGAAGAGAGTAAGGGAGTGAAGAAAGGTGAGAGGAGCCAGCGAAACAGTGCACCGGCTCTGGGGGGGCGTCACCCTAGATGTCAGAAGCTACACTCACGAAGTCTCACTAAAGCGATAGCTTAAACCTGAACCGAACAATACTATAACAATAAACATCTAATGTTGGACAGGGACAGCCTTACCATTCCTTGGGATACATACCCTAAGGGCTTGACATGATACCACACAGACACTTGCTCATCAATGTTCATTATAACTCTATTGGAAAGACTAATGAAATAAAAAAAATAATAAACAAAACTAAATGTTTTCAACTGACAGTGCATAATGAAAATGTGATGCATATTCATAATGAGATGCAGTTCAGCTATAAAAAAAATAATAAAATCACCTGTCTCTCTTCTCTGGAGCTGGGGTTTGTAGTCTGTTTATCCTTTGCTTTATATCTAGTATCCACTTATGAGTGAGTATATACCATGTATGTCTGTCTAGTTCCATTTGCCTGCAAATTTCATGATGTCATTGTTTTTTTTTACTGCTGAGTAGTACTCCATTGTGTATATGTATCACATTTTCTTAATCCATTCTTTGATTGAGGGGCATCTAGGTTGTTTCCAGGTTCTACATGTTATGAATAATGCTGCTATGAACACAGTTGAGCAAGTGTCCTTTTGGTATGATTGAGCATTCCTTTCATATAAACCTATGAATGTTATCATTGGGTCTTGAGGTAGATCAATTTCTAATTTTCCGAGAAGTTGCCATACTGATTTCCAAAATGACTGTACAACAGTGGAGGTGTGTTCCCCTTGCTCCACATCCTCTCCAGCATAAGCTTTCATTAGTGTTATTGATCTTACCCTTTCTGACAGGTGTAAGATGGTATCTCAGAGTCGTTTTGATTTGCATTTCCCTGATGACTAAGGATGTTGAACAATTTCTTAAATGTCTTTCAGCCATTTGAGCTTCTTCTGTTGAGAATTCTCTGTTTAGCTCTGTAGCCTATTTTTAACTGGATTGTTTGATATTTTGATGTCTAATTTCAGTTCTTTTTTTAAAAAGTGGTTATCTTTTATTTCTGATATTCTTTTTTTCTCCTTTTTTATTTATTATATATGTTTTAATTTTACACATCAGCCATGGGTTCCCCTGTCCTCACCCCTCCTGCCCCCTCCCCCACCTTCCCCCCAGCCCCTCCCCTCCATTCCTATCTCCTCCAGGGCCAAGACTCCACTGGGGATTCAAATCAACCTGGTGGATTCAGTACAGGCAGGTCCAGTCCCCTCCTTCCATGCTGAGCAAAGTGTCACTTTTAAGACCAAGGTTCCAAACAGCCAGCTAGTGCACTAAAGATAGGTCTGGGTCCCACTGCCTGGAAATCAGGCTTTTGTCAGATCTATCACTGGTACATGAGCTATCTTTTTGGAGCCCATTACTTGTGGTGGCACACCTTGCACAGCCTTGATACAGGAGGAGAGACTGGACCTGCCTCAACTGAATGTACTAGGCTTTGCTGATTCCTCATGGGAGGCCTTACCTTTTCAGAAGAGGGGATGGGGGATGGAGTGGAGAAAAGGTTGGGGTGAGAAGGAGCAGGGATACGGGGGGACCTATGGTTGGTATGTAAAATGAATAAGAGGCATTTTTAAATACAAATAGATAAATTAAGCTAACAAAAAAGAAAAAAAACAAATAAACAATAAACAAAAAAAAAGAAAAGAAAATCACAACTTTGTAGGCAAATGATGTAACTAGAAAAGATCATGTTGAGTAAGGTAACCAAGACTCTGAAAGGCAAATCCTTTTGTTCTTTCTCATCTGAGCCCTTATTCCAAATTATCAGATCTTAATACATATCTTTGAGTAACTGAAACAAAACAAAACAAAACAAAACAGAAATTCGACCAGGTGACACATACAGTTTATAAACACCTTTAGCAATGTAGGAGAATACAATATTTTTTTTCCAAGCCAAACTGTATCCAGCTTCATTAAAGATACTTTCCATAAACAATCATGGTTTTTCAGGCAGGACATGGACAGACAGTCATTGACAGTATACAAGAACTTCCAAACTCCCTCTTATATAGTCTACCAAAATCAGAAAGCCACTATAGAACCCGATGAGTCTTCATTTGATGCTTTGAAAAGGGGGAGAGCTTAGAGCAAGGGCTGACAGTTCACACTGAGGATATTGTTTAACAACTTTTCCCAAGCCAACCCTGACTTTCAGGAAACCAAACGAACATGGCATAATTATCAATCTGAAGAACCATAATCTTTTGTAAAAGGAACCGCTGCTCTTGAGGACACTCAATGATACCACTGCAAAGTCCAGATTGCCTAATAGACCAGCAAAACCAATTTTGGGGGTCAGGGTCCAACAGGTCTCTGGTTTGAAGGGAGTTAAGTATATGTTGATGGTACAGGGGAGTTAGACACAGAAATGAATTTAGCGTTTCCCACACAAGGCATTTTGTGCCATGATGGTCACATATGTCAACATCAGGATGTCTCTCCTGAGAGCCAAGAGGGAAAAATGTTTTCCATCATCAACCATCATCAATCCAGCTTGGGAGACATTTTGTTAGTGACACATGTTCCTTCACCACACCCACAAAAAAACCCCAAAATCAATGAAGTGTTCTGTGTGCTAACAACATAGCTGAAAAAAAAGTAAAAGAAAATTCTGCATTTTAAAAAACTTGATAACAATAATAATAAAACAAAAACAAACAAACAAACAAACAAACAAACAAAAAAAAAAACCGGAGCCTGAGCAGTGTGAAGAAGCAGCAAGAACAACCCCCGGACGGACCAAACCGCGCACCACTGCATCCCTGCTTTCAGCGCCGCCATGCCCAAAAGAAAGGCTGAAGGCGATACTAAAGGACATAAAGCCAAGGTGAAGGATGAGCCACAGAGAAGATCTGCCAGGTTGTCTGCTAAACCTGCTCCTCCAAAGCCAGAGCCCAAGCCTAAAAAGGCCCCTGCAAACAAGGGAAAGAAGGTTCCCAAGGGGAAGAAGGGAAAGGCCAATGCTGGGAAGGATGCGAATAATCCTGCAGAAAACGGAGACGATAAAACAGACCAGGCACAAAAAGCTGAAGGGGCTGGAGATGCCAAGTGAAATATGTGCATTTTTCATAACTGTGTACTTCTGGTGACTGTACAGCTGAATACAATATTAACTAAAAATTTCAGTAGCCCTCCTATATATAAATGACAAATAGGCTGAGAAGGAATTCAGAGATATATCACCCTTTACAATAGCCACTGTGGCACGGAAAAAAGAAATCATCTTCAACAAATGCTGCTGGCATAACTGGATGTCAACATGTAGAAGACTGCAAATAGATCCATATCTGTCACCATGCACAAAACTTAAATCCAAGTGGATCAAAGACCTCAACATAAATCCAGTTACTCTGAACCTGATAGAAGAGAAAGTAGGAAGTACTCTTGAACATATTGGCATAGGAGATAACCTCCTAAATAGAACACCAGTAGCACAGACACTGAGAGAAACAATCATTCAATGGGACATCTTGAAACTGAGAAACTTTTGTAGAGCAAAGGATATGGTCAACAAGACAAAGTGACAGATTACAGAATGGGAAAAGATCTTCATCAACCCAACATCTGACAGAGGGCTGATATCCAGAATATATAAAGAACTCCAGAAATTAGACATCAAAATATCCAACAGTCCAATTAAAAATGGGCTATAGAGCTAAACAGAAAAATCTCAAAAGAAGAAGCACAAATGGCTGAAAGACATTTAAGGAATTGCTCAACATCCATAATCATCAGGGAAATGCAAATCAAAATTTCTCTGAGATACATTTTTACACCTGTCAGAATGGCTATAATCAAAATTACTGAAGACAGTTTATGTTGGAGAGGATGTGGAGCAAGGGGAGCATTCATTCACAGTTGGTGGTAATGCAAACATGTACAGCCACTTTGGAAATAAATATGGTGCTTTCTTAGAAAATTGTGAATCAACCTCCCTCAAGACCCAGCTATACCACTCTTGGGCATATACCCAACGAATGCTCAATCATACCACAAGGACTTATGCTCAACTATGTTCATTGAAGCATTATTTGTAATAGCCAGAACCTGGAAACAACCTAGATACCCTCCAACTGAAGAATGGATAAATAAAATGTGGTACATATATACATTGGAGTACTACTCAGCAGAAAAAAACAATGACATCATGAGGTTTGCAGGCAAATGGTTGGAAATAGAAAAAAATCATCCTGAGTGAGGTAACCCAGTATCAGAAAGACAAACATGGTATGTACTCACTCATAAGAGGACAATAGATGTAAAGCAAAGGATAACCAGACTGTAACTCACAACTCCAGGGAGGCTACCTAGTAAAGAGGACCCTAAGAAAGACACAGGAATCATCCAACAACAGAGAAATGGATGAGATATACATGAGCAAACTGGATGTGAGGAGGGGTAATGGAGGGCAAGGGTCAGGGGGAAGAGAGCTTAGGGGAGTGGGAAAACAAGGAAAGAGATACCATAATAAATGAGGACCCCATGGGAATAGGAAGAAGTAGAATGCTAGAGAGGTCCCCAGAAATCCACAAAGATGCCTCCACTATAGACTACTGGAATGGTCGAGAGAGTGCCTGAGCTGACCTGCTCTGGTGATCAGATGTCCAAACACCCTAACTGTCATGATAGAACTCTCATCCAGTAACTGAAGGAAGCAGATGCAGAAATCCACATCCATGATCCAGAAGTCCAATAGGCAAAAAGAGGAGGGATTATATAAGCTAGAGATATTGAGACCATGACTGGAAAAACACAGGGACAAATAACCAAACTAGTGGAAACACATTAACTGTGAACCAATAGCCAAGGATCCCCCATGGAACTAGACCAGGCCATCTGTATAAGTGAGACAGTTGATTAGTTTGAACTGTTTAGGAGGCCCCCAGGCAGTGGGACTGGGACCTTCCTTGGTGCATGAGCTGGCTTTTTGGAACCTATGGCCTATGCTGTGACAGCCCTGGTGTAGGGAGGAGGTGACAGTGACTGGACCTGCCTCAACTGATTCTACCAGGCTGGGCTGACTCTCCAGGGGAGTTTGGGGAGAATTCTGGGGGATCGGATAAGGGGGGACAGGGGAATCTGTGACTGATATGTAAAATTAAATTAATTATAAATTAAAATATTTTTAAAAATCCAGATATACTGAACCTGACAGAAAAGGAAGTGAGGAACTGCCTTGAACACGTTGCCATAGTAGACAACTTCCCCAACAGAACATCAATAGCACAGATACTATGATAAAATATTAATAAATGGGACCTCATAAAACTGAAAAAAATATTTAAGGCACCAAAACATCCTTATAGTACACAGGTAGACCCAATTTCCTTACCCTCTTCTTTAGGCCTATCAGGTCTTCTGTGGTCATAAGGAGCACATTGTCAAACAGATTCATTGACCACAACAGGAATATCCATATCTCTTCTACTTACCCTTTTATTAATGGGAGGATTGGGACTCTAAGCCTAGTAAGTATGACTGGTCCTCATTACCTGTGCAGTTACCACAGACAGCATAGTTTGACAGTCACCTTTTTTCACCTTGCTGGTCCAGTTTTGACAGTAACTGACAGCAACAGAGGCAAGGGCAGTTCCTTTGTCCACATGGCTAGTTTTGTCATAAAGAAAACAAACTCCATATGGATTTTCTTCAATGCCCATCATCTTCTCTGAAGTAGATTGGTGCTGCCAGGGGCAGACATATCTCACTGTCATGAAAAGCCTAAGTTCTTGAAACATTTTAAATGCCATATTCTGAAGGTCATGGAAATGTTTGAATATTTCCTATTTGATATATATCTCTGTATGACCTGGAAGACATACCTAACATGACTATACGTTTGCTGTTATAGATGACTATTAATCTGTATTTCTTAGTTATATATTACATTTTAAATGAGCCACAAAAATTCAATACCTTCAACAAGAGTGTGTGTGTATATATATATTAATTAACTTAAATTTGTATCAATGAACCAAAATTTATACCAATGTATAATATCTTGAGATTAATATCTGCTTTATTTGGATTAAAGTAGATTAAATAATCTATCTTTCTATCCTATTTCTATATCCCTCCTTTTTCTTTTTAGAATGAGATCCCTGGATCTAATCTCCTTTGTCCAGCTTTTTTCCTTATCATTACCATTAACAACTTGTAACCAACCCCTCTAATTGTGAAACATAACAAATATGTAGGCAATGTGGGCATAGTTCTCTAGACAACTTCCTGCTGATTGGGGTTGCTGGTATTCTTTGAGGGACCCTGAGAAAATTTAGGATAATGGTTAAGTCTTGGTTTGCATAGTCTGCGTGAATAATATGTTAATAAATTTTTTTATTTAAAAATAAATACACATTAAATACCAGTATTAAAATTGATGTAATATATGTAAAGGTCCAGGTCCCATTGCCTGGGGGCCTCCCAAACTGTTCAACTTAATTAACTGTCTCACTTATCCAGGGGGCCTGATCCAGTTAGGGGCTCCTTAGCTATTGGTTCATAGTTCATGTGTTTCCACTAGTTTGGCTATTTGTCCCTGTGCTTTTTCCAATCATGGTCTCAATTTTCATTCATGCAATCTCTCCTCTTTCTCAATAATTGGACTCCCGGAGCTCTACCTATGGTGTGGCCATGGATCTCTGCATCTGCTTCCAACACTCATTGGATGAGAGTTCTAGCAAGACAGTTAGGGTGTTTGGCCATCTGATCACCAGAGTAGAACAGTTTGGGCTTTCTCTTGATCATTGCCAGTAGTCTATTATGGAAGTATCTTTGTGCATTTCAGGGGACCTCTCTAGCACTTTGCTTCTTCCTATTCCCATGGGGTTTTCATTAAGTATGGTATCTTTTTCCTTGTTCTCCCTCTCTGTTCTTGATCCAGCTGGGATCTCCCACCCCCCTAAGCTTTCTTTCCCTTGACCCTTGCCCTTCATTAACCCCCCTCATGTCCAGTTTGCTCATATATATCTCATCCATTTCTCTGTTTTCTTAGGGTCCTGTTTTCTAGGTAGCCTCCTTGGAGTTGTAAGTAGCAGTCTAGTCATCCTTTGTTTTACATTTATTGTCCACTTATGAGTGAGTACATACCATGTTTGTCTTTCTGATACTGGGTTACCTCACTCAGGATGATTTTTTTCTATTTCCAACCATTTGCCTGCAAACCTCATGATGTCATTATTTTCTCTGCTGAGTAGTACTCCATTGTGTATATGTACCACATTTTATTCATCCATTCTTCAGTTGAAGGGTATCTAGGTTGTTTCCAGGTTCTGGCTATTACAAATAATGCTTCAATGAACATAGTTGAGCATACGTCCTTGTGGTATGATTGAGCATTTGGTGCATGAGCTGGCTGTTTGGAACCTAGGGCCTATGTAGGGAAACTTTGCTCAGCCTGGTTGTAGGGAGGAGGGGACTGGACCTGCCTTGATTGACTCTACCAGGCTGAGCTGAATCCCCAGGGGAGTACTAGCCCCAGAGGAGATGGGAATGGGGGGTAGGATGAGAGGAGGTTGGGGATGGGGCTGGAGGAGGGAGGACAGGGTATACTGTGGCTGATATGTAAAACTGATATATATATATATATATATATATATATATATATATATATATATATATATATATTCATAATAAAAGATAAACAAAATAGGAAAAGATTAATTGTGAATATTTATTAAACTGATTTTAATAATTATAAACATAAGCCAATGGGAGTAACAACAATATAAATTACAGACAATACAGTCACTGGTGAAAATACAAAGCAGGTTATCTTCTGTAGTATTTATATAGTATAATTCCAGCCTTTGAAAGAACTTGAAACAGGGAAATGTCCATGTGTTTAATATATGAGTGCTGTAGATAAAGGGGAAGAAATAATTTTTTTTTAATTAGAAGAACTTTCTTCTATACATTCTTTTGAAAATTGTTTCTCTGCTTTTGATCTGGGTTTCTTCTCTTTCCCCTATGTCTATTATTTCATAGATTTTATCTTTATGTGGTGTCTCTAATTTCCTCAATGTTTTGTGCTGGAATTTTTAGATTTAACAATTACTTTGACTGAGGTGTCCATTTCTTCTATCTTGTCTTCAATGTCTAAGTTTTTTTTTGTTCCATACGTGCATTTTGTTAATGAAGATGAGTTTTCAGTTTAAGTTCCTAGAATTTTTTTATTTCAAGTTTCCCTAAGATTGAGTATTCGTTAATGATTTAATTTCCACTTTTGTATCTTGAATAGTTTTCTTCATTTCATGCCACTGCTTCTTTGTGTTCTCACAGATTCCATTGATGGATTTATTCATATCATCTTTAAAGTCTTTGAGTATATTCATAATAGCTATTTTTAAGTTCTTATCTTGTGCTTCACCTATATTTTATTTCATAAGGCCAAATGTAGAAGGACATGGTCAACAAGACAAAGCAACAACCTACAGAATGGAAAAAGATCTTCACCAACCCCACATCTGACAGAGGGCTGATATCCAGAATATATAAAGAATTCAAGAAATTAGACATCAAAATGCCCAACAGTCCAATTAAGAAATGGGATATAGAACTAAACAGAGAATTCCCCACAGAGGAAGTTCAAATGGATGAAAGACATTTAAGGAATTGTTCAACATCTCTAATTATCTGGGAAATGCAAATCAAACTGACTACGAGATACCACCTTACACCTGTCAGAATGGCTAAGATCAAAAACACAGAAGACAGCTTATGCTGGAGAGGATATGGAGCAAGGGGAACTCTCCTCCACTGCTGGTGGGAATGCAAGCTTGTACAGCCACTTTGGAAATCAATATGGTGCTTCCTTAGAAAATTGGGAATCCATCTCCCCCAAGATCCAGCTGTAGCACTCTTGGGGATATACCCAAGGAATGCTCAATCATACCACATGGGCATTTGCTCAGCTATGTTAATATCAGCATTGTTTGTAATATCCAGAACCTGGAAACAACCTAGATGCCCTTCAACTGAAGAATGGATAAAGAAAACATGGCACATATACACAATGGAATACTACTCAGCAGAGAAAAACAATGACATTAGGAGGTTTGCAGGCAAATGGATTGATCTAGAAAAAAATCATTCTGAGTGAGGTAACCCAGACTCAGAAAGATAAACATGCTATGTACTCACTCATAAGAGGATACTAGATGTAAAACAAAGATGACTAGACTGATACACAACTCCAGGGAGGCTACCTAGAAAATGGGAACCTAGGAAAGACACAGGGATCACCCAATGATAGAGAAATGGATGAGATCTACATGAACAACCTGGATGACAGTGGGAGTAATGAAGTACTAGGTTTGAGGGAAAGAAAGCTTAGGGGAGCAGGAGATCCCAGCTGGATCAAGAACAAAAAGGGAGAACAAGGAATAACAGACCATGATAAATGAAGACCACATGAGAACAGGAATAGGCAGAGTCCTGGAGAGGTCCCAGAAATCCACAATGATATATCTTCTATAGACTGCTGGCAGTGGTTGAGAGAAAGCCTGATCTGACATAGTCTGGTGATCAGATGGCCAAACACCCTAACAGTCATGTTGAAACTCTCATCCAATAACTGATGGAAGTGGATGCAGTGATCCTTAGCCAGTCCCCATGTGGAGCTCCAGGTAGAGAAAGAGGAGGGACTGTAAGAGTGTGAATTGTTGAGACCAAGATTGGAAAATGCACAGGAACAAATAGCCAAATGAATGGAAGCACATGAATTATGAACCAAAGGCTATGGAGCACCCAGCTTGATCAGGCCCTCTGGATAAGTGAGACAATTGAAAAGCTTGAACTGCTTGGGGGGCATCCAGGCTGTGGGACTTGGACCTGTCCTTAGTGCATGAGCTGGCTGTTTGGAACCTTGGGCTTACACAGGGACACTTTGCTCAGCCTGGAAGGAGAGGACAGGACCGGCCTGTACTGAATCCACCAGGTTTAAATGAATCCCCAGGGGAGTCTTGGCCCTGGAGGAGATGGGAATGGAGGGGAGGAAATGGGGGAAGGTGGGGGTGGGGGCGGGAGGGGAGAGGACAGGGGAACCCATGGCTGATGTGTAAAATTAAAACACAAATATAAAAAAAAAAAAGAAAGAAAGAGGCTAGTTTGAAATATTCCTGATTAAACACAATGGGAAAATCTAAAAAAAGAAAAAGAAACATACAAAGAGTGCATAGACTGGACTACAAAAAAATTTCCAGTGACACATAATAATCAAACAGTAAATTTATAGAATAAAAAAGATTATTAAACATTACAAGGAAAAAAGGCCAAATAACAAATGAAGGCAGACCTATCATGGCATGCTGGTAAGTCAACAGAGACCCTGGAGGGGGAGTGAGAATGTGGGACACAAGAGAAATGAGCGATGGGGACAAGACAGGATTCTGATCAAGTCTCATTTTTCTAGAACATCTCAGGGTAGATATAGGGCAAGAGGGCTGAGGAAGCTCTAACTCTTGCAAAAACGGGCATCTAAGCAAGCATCATACAGAGGAAAGCCCCTTAACTGCAGACACAGAATGTACTGAACACAAGAAACCCTTAAGACATGAGGAAGTAACAGTCTTGATGTTAGTATCTAATGAAGCTAAAGCAATCATAAAATAGCTTTAAAAGTGGCAAGTCTCTTACACAGACCTATTTAAATAACACCTTATTTCTCAATGGAGATTTTAAAATCCAGAAAAGCCTGAGAAGAAATCTACAGATTCTAAGAGACAAAAGATGGCATCACAGACTACTATGTGCAGCAATGTTTTTAATCTAAATAGAAGGATGTAGAAGACATTCAAGAACAAAATCAAATCTAAACAACATCTATCTAAAAAAGTCATCTCTATAAAAGACACTAGAAGGAAAACATCAACCTGAAGAGGTTAAGCATACTTCCAAATACAAAAAGATAAAAAAATAGCACTAAATATTTAGTCTAACAGCAGCAAATCAAAAGTGGTATAAAAATGCAACACCACCACATCAAAATAATAAACAAAAACATCTTATTGATAACACTCAATATCAATGATCACAATTCCCCAATAAAAAGATACAGACTAAAAGATTCAATTTGAAAACAGTATCCATCCTTCTGCTTCATGCAAGAAACACATCTTAACACCAAGGAGAGATATCAGTTCAGGTTAAAAGCATGTTAAAAAGTATTCCAAGTAAATTGATGGAAGAAGAAAGCTGTGGTAGCCATTTTAATATCTGACAAAATAGACTTTAAACCAAAACTAATTAGAAGAGATAGGAAAAGACACTATTTACTTCCCAAAGGAAGAATCCACTATGAGGACACTGCAATTCTGAAAGTATCATGATCCCTGAATTCAAAATGTATCACAGAACTCTACTAACAAAAACAGCATGACATTGGCACAAAAACTGATACTTTGATAAGTGGAATAAAATCGAAGGCCCAGACAT
The DNA here is from genome assembly GCF_903995425.1 of Onychomys torridus. Lineage (NCBI taxonomy): Eukaryota > Metazoa > Chordata > Mammalia > Rodentia > Cricetidae > Onychomys > Onychomys torridus. The sequence goes on from NC_050446.1 coordinate 63,004,071, forward strand.
AGATTCACATATCTGATGGCCCCCTGATTTTTGATAAAGGATCCAGAAACAAACACTGGAATATGAAAAAGATCTTTAGCAAATGGTGCTGGTCAAACTGGATACCTGCATGTAAAACAATGAAAATAGATCTATATGTATTACTCTGTACATAAGAATGTAAAATTGGAGAGAGCTACACATACTAAGGATCATTTAAGGGTCATATGGAAACCTACTACTGTAGAAGCGTCTTAAAATATATACACATATGATAGAAATCTCAGTGGAGTCATCATATAATAGGGAAGATGATACCTAACTATAACTTTGACATTAAAGGAAATATCCAGGTGCTAGGAAAGGGTTACATCTATTTGAGTCTTTGGCCGAAGTGGACTATGGGAATCTGAGAACAATCCAGGCTGCTGTCAAAGATATTGGTGGCTCTCCACGAAATGATAGTAAGTCTCTATTGATGAAAACAGCTCCTAAAAATCTCATTTAACATGGAGATGGTAAATAGTGTAAAAGTAGAGCCTTCACCCCTAATGAGCAGGGTTCAAAGTACTAGAAGTTACTCCTCATGCTACTAACTGAGAAAGATAAAAAACCAAACAACTGCAGATCTTGTTATGTATCAGGCTAATCTATGTGCATAATATAATGGTATAATAATAGCACCAATATTGTAGGAGTAACCATCCACTCTCTGATTAAATTCAAAGTCCACTCTGTTGGATGGAACTCATGCCTGACACTGGTTGAGTGGCCAAGAACCTGACACTAGATGGATCATGAGCTTAGGGCAATTGTTCTCAACTTTCCTAATGCTGCAATCCTTTAATACAGTTCCTCAATCATAAAATTATTTTGATGCTTACTTCATAAGTGTAATTTTGAATTTTGAACTACTATTATGAATTGTAATGTAAATATCTGACATGCATGATATCTGAGATGCAACCCCTGTGAAAAGGTCATTTGACTCCAAGAGGGGTTGTGACCACAGGTTGAGAACTGCTGGGATAGAGAAAGACCAAATATTGTTGTTTTACTAATGGAATGCATTAATTAAATGATTAAATGATTAAAAGCAGTGTCTCACTCTGTATCTGAGGTATTTCCTGTTGTAGAAGTTGAGAACTAACACAGGGAGCCACAACTAGACAAGTGAAAGAGAATGAGAGACCCTGGAACACTCAGCTCTAAGTGTCACACCCTCATCAAACCTCTCCATAAGGACTCAGAGTGTTGAGTGAAAAAGAAGATTAAAAAGCATAAGAGCCAGAGGAGATGGATGACAGCAAGGAAAACATATCTTCTAGACACAACAGGAGTGATGCATATATGACTTCAGAGAGGCATGCACAGGACCTGCACAGGTTGAAACCAGACAGAGACCCACAATAGCGAGGGAGAAGTAGATATGATCTCCCATTCCTAACCAAAAGCTATCTTGAATTGACATCTACTTGCAAAGTAAAATTAGTTTCTCTAGTGAAGACTCAAGGTGGGGGAAGGGAAAGCATGATCAGAATAGATTGCAAGAAAAAATGTTTTCAATAAAAATAATTTCCTCATATTTTTATTTCTTAATGTTCCAAACATGATAGTAATAGAGGAGATCCAATGACAGATTCTGAACTCACGAGGAGAAATGCAAAATACTTAAAGCTTTTCTATCACACCAATGGCCTTATATCTTCTAATAGACAAAGGAGTCTGGGTAATCATCAGTCTTTCTAACATGCATGTGAAATCCTGAAAAGGATTCTTTAAATGTGTTTATCCCTGTTGTCTTAATCCAATAAGGGCAAAAAAATGCCCAAATTCTTTTCCTAACTGCTCCATCATCAGGAATTACAGTAGTCCTAGCAGTCTCAATTTTTCTGTTACACATGCTACCCAACTCAAATAACTCACTCTCAGGATGTATACCACCATCACATAGCCACCTTATGGTCTGTATTTTTTCCATTGTTTAAGTTTTATCATGGCCCCTTATATGGACCCTCCTCTGAAGCAGTCTGTCTGCTACCCTTTCTACATTGCACCCTTTGTCATTCTTAAGCAGTTATTAAGCAGTTAGAGATATTTTGCCCCAAACCCTTAAAAGTTGTTTGAGTACCAATTCACCCATTTTCTTGGGACTCTCAATACTTTTCTGTAGTTAGAGTTTTCCTGCCCCGCCCAGAGTCAGAACAAATCTCTCTTACTCGCCAGTCCCACAGTTGCTCAGACCCAAGCAAGAAAGCACACAGAGACTTATATTGTTTACAAACTGTATGGACATGGTAGGCTTCCTGTTATCTACTTCTTCTATCTTAAATTAACCCATTTCTATAAATCTATACTTTGCCACGTGGCTCGTGGCTTACCATTACCTTACTTCTTTCTTGCCATGGTGGCAGCTGGCAGTGTCTGTCTTCCCCAGCGTTCTACCTCACACAATTCTCTTCTCTGCTTGTCCTACCTATACTTCCTACCTGGCTACTGGTAGGCATTTTATTTATACAGAGTAATATCCACAGCACTCCCCCTTTTCTTTTTTGTTAAAAAAGGAAGGTTAACTTTCACATAGTAAAATTACAGATAACAAAACAATTATCAAGCAGGAATTATAGTTATAATATTAAAGAAGATATCCTATCTTGTATTTGTGAGTTTAAGGTTTTATATCTAACTTATTGTTTATCATAACTGAGGAAATTATATCTATCTAGTCTTCAACTACATCAAATACGTCAGAAGGATATAATATTACCTGAGAACCAGGAGAAGGATGCAAGCAACTTTCGGGAGTCTTGCAGGGTAGACAGAGACAGCTGGCAGCCTGGACAGTCACCTAATGTTCCTTTGTAAATCTGGGGCATTTGTCTTCAGCTCTCAGGGCTAGAGTCTCTCAGTCACTTCTCCCAGTGTCCTGTAGAATGTCTGGCAGTTTCCTCTGCTAAGCAGGAACCTGAAGGACCATTTTGTCAAGCAAAGTTTAGTGGTCACCTTTCTACGGGTCCTGCATGTCCAGTTGATCAAGCAGTCCAGGCAAGAACAGTTTCTTATCCAAATGGCTATTTTTGCCAACATGAAGATAAGATATGAAGTGTCTTCAATGCCCATCCTCCTCTCTGAAGTAAATTGGTGCTGCCAGGAGCAGACATGTCTCACTGTCCAAAAAGTCTAAATTTTAAAAATATTTTAAATGCCATATTCTGTAGACTTTTCAAGTGTTTGAAGATTACCTATCTATCTGAAATATATCTATGTATACCTAGAAAACTTAACATGACTATAAGTTTGACTATCATAGAAGACTAATTGATCTATATTTCTTAATTATCCATTACAATCTAAATGAGTTGCATAAACATAGTATCTCAAACGAGAGTAGAAATATATATGCAGTATAACAAAATTAACTTTAAGTTTGTATCAGTAGACTAAAATCTATACCAATGTAAGACATTTTAACAAGTTGTTGTTCTTTAAAAGTAAGTTCATTAATCTACCCTTTCATCTTACTATATCTATATCACTTTTCTAAGACTAGAACATTTGGACTGAAGGCTCCATTGCATCAGCTAACCTCCCTGTTTCACTAGCTCTCAGAAAACTTAGAGGTTTCAGATATATTTAAAATGTCCCCAGGACCAGTCAATTCTCTGTTTGCTGTCACACTTCTAAATTAAAGAGTACTAGGTCTTACTATTGCTAAGAAGGGATGTGTACCCTTTTCCAGGAACAGTGCTGCTTTTGTACCAATAAATCAAAACTGGTCAGAGATGGTGACCAACAACAGGAAACAGACAAGAAATGTGTTCAATGACAATTATTCTCCTATTAATCGAAATTTGTTCCATTCCACTCTGGTTCCTCCACATTCACTCCTTTCCTGTGTTATCTTCATACTATTGTTTTTAACCCTGCTTTCAAATATTTTAAAGAAGTTCCCCCTTTGTCAAATAATTGTCATAAATAGGTCCACATTAAAATTAAGATAATGACTAACCTGAATACATGCCCTATTAGTTTAATAATTAGTCTTACCTTACTCACCATAGGCCATTTCAAACTGTGTTCAAATTTCCTTTAGAAGTGTATTATGGCTCTACTACAACTTGTCAAGTTTATACTATCCTTCTGCCACTTAAATTCAATCTGACCTATGCCCCTTTAGAGCATGTTATCAAAGTCTATCCACACTTCCTAATGTCTTCCCATGAGAAGCAGCTAAGGAGAGAATGTAAAATCTCCCACTTTAAGATTACAGGAGAACTGAAGAAAAGGTGATGGGTTGAATAAATTCTGACTACTCGTACACAATTTTTCTTAAGAAGAAGTTATAATGTAGTCATATTACATATGGCCAATAAGTAGGCAGAGTCTATTGGACATAATAATTGGATAGTGTAGAGGGTTGCAGATAGCTAAATAGCTATCATACATAGGCTATCTATGCATTAAAGGAAACATGTAACAAGATATTGGAGTTTGTCAGTCCCAAAAGTATGAATTCAGGCTTATATTTGTATATCTAGGCATTCATAGCAAACATCCTTAAACTGTTGAGAAATCAAAGGTAATATTTATTTTTAATGGTTTCTAAAGGGTTTTATTTATGTACATTCCAGTAATTACATAATCAGTTTCAGGTGTCTCAGAGTGTTTTCTTTTTTTGTGGTTTTTCAAGAAAGAGTTTCTCTGGGTAGCTTTGTTGCCTGTTCTGGGTCTCTCTCTGTAGACCAGGCTGGCCTCAAACTCACAGAGATCTGCCTGTCTGTGCCGCTCATGTTCTGAGATTAAAGGCTTGTGCCACCACTGCTCGGCTCAGAGTGTTTGACTATAAAAATTTGATTGAAAAAATCTTATGTGATTATTGAATATAAATGTACCCATACCTCTTCATTTAATGAACTTTGTAATATTCCAAATGTATCCCCTTAATATCACATTTAACACAGCTATAAAGTTGCATTCTTATAGATAGAACCATTAGTCACTGATGTTAGATGTATGAAACAGGGCATAACACTCTGACAATGCAATTTTATTGAACATGTATGCTGACTCTATAATTTGGTCCATTTAATTTGACTCAAAGAACACACACATGTCACCACAAACCCATTTATGAATAATTCAGTCATATCAGCATTGTTTGTAATAGCCAGAACCTGGAAACCACCTAGATGCTGCTCTTCAACTAAAGAATGGATAAAGAAAATATGGTACATATACACAATGGAGTACTACTCAGCAGAGAAAAACAATGACATCATGAGGTTTGAAGGCAAATGGATGGATCTAGAAAAAAATCATCCTGAGTGAGGTAACCCAGACTCAGAAAAACAAACATGGTATGTACTCACTCATAGGAGGATACTAGATGTAATACAAAGATGACTAGACTGCTACTCACAGCTCCAGGGAGGCTACCTAGAAAATAGGACCCTAAAACACAGGTATTGCCCAATGACAGAGAAATGGATGAGATCTACATGAACAACCTGGACGTGAGTAGGGGTAATGAAGGGCAAGGTTCGAGGGAAAGAGCGGTTAGGGGAGCAGGAGATCCCAGCTGGATCAAGAACAAAAAGGGAGAACAAGGAATAACAGACCATGATAAATGAAGACCACATAAGAACAGGAATAGGCAGAGTGCTGGAGAGGTCCCCAGAAATCCACAATGATATATCCTCTGTAGACTACTCGCAATGTTTGAGAGAAAGCCTGATCTGACCTAGTCTGGTGATCAGATGGCCAAACACCCTAACTGTTGTGCTAGAACTCTCATCCAATAACTGATGGAAGTGGATGCAGAGATCCTCAGCCAGGCCCCAGGTGGCGCTCCAGGAGTCCAATTGTTGAGAAAGAGGAGGGTTTGTAAGAGCCTGAATTGTTGAGACCAAGAGTGCAAAAATCACTGGGACAAATAGCCACACAAATGGAAACTCATGAATTATGAACCAAAAGCTGTGGAGTCCCCAGCTGGATCTGGCCCTCTGGATAAATGAGACAATTAAATAGCTTGAACTGTTTGGGATGCACCCAGGCATTTGGACCAGGACTTGTCCTTAGTGCATGAGCTGGCTGTTTGGAACCTGGGGCTTATGCAGGGACACTTTGCTCATCCTAGGAGGGGACTGGACCTGCCTGTATGGCATCTACCAGGGAGCCTTGGCCCTGGAGGAGATGGCAATGGGGGGGAGGGCCTGGGGGGAAGGCAGGGGCAGGAGGGGGGAAGGACACAGGAACCCATGGCAGATATGTAAAATTAAAACACAAATATCAGTATGAAAAAAAATAAAATCAATATATTTAAAAACAAACAAAAAGGCATGAGGTGGTAGCACATGCCTGTAATCCCAGCACTCAGGAGGCAGAGCCATGTGGCTCTCTGTGAGTTCAAGGCCAGCCTGGTCTCCAAAGCAAGTTCCAGGAAAGGTGCAAAGCTACACAGAGACACCCTGTCTCAAAAAAAAAAAAAGTTAGATATATAATGAATAGAGGATACAATTTGAATATGTAATCAACTGTTCATATTTTGCAATATCTTAAGATTGATTATAAGTAAGCTTAATTTTGCAAGACCTAAATTGGTTGAACTAGAAAATGTAATTATGGATTCTTGCAGTTTTGATTACCTTACCCTTACAACCAAATTTCTACTTAAACTGTCAAAAATATGGCTGTTGCTAGGAGACTCTTTGATTCTCTATGTGCAAATCCTGACATTATTCTTGTAAATCCTAAATGATATGTGTACATATGTTAGTTAATAAGTCACCTGCTTACTTTAACTTATCTAATGTATTCCAGTTGTAAGAATATTTACTGTGAGCCAAAGTTAAGGGGAAAGAATCATTATATATGACAAACCTAAAAGATGTGTCAGCTCCCAATTTTTATTTCAATATAACAGGAAATCTACTTAAAGCTATAAAATTTCATATTGTTGAATGCATATTCTTGAAGATTAATATTTTCATTTTTTGTGCATCCATTCTTAATTGGTAAATTAAATTGTCACAGAAATGTTATACAGGTCTTTCTCAAATGGAAGTTCCTATGAGGATATGGCTCAAAAGCGTCTCACAATGTAATCTGCACAAAATCTGGACTGTGTTAGGGTTTCTCATAAAGGTCTACTTTGATAGCAAGTACAAGAATATGTGGAGCATAATTTCAAGGCCACATGCTGAATGCCGATCAACTTAGGACATTTTGAACTGGTGTGGAAGACAGGACTTTTGTTTGTTTGTTTGCTTGTTTTATTGTTATTTGTTTTTGTTTTTTTGAGACTGGGTTTCTCTGTGTAGTTTTGCGCCTTTCCTGGAACTTGCTTTGGAGACCAGGCTGGCCTCGAACTCATAGAAATTCGCCCAAGTGCCCAAGTACATGGTATTAAAGGCATGTGCCACCACTGCCTGGCCTAGAGACATTTTGTTTAGACTAGGGTTTGTGCCTAGTCTTCTTGTGACCTTTTATGCCATGTTTTATTGATATACCTGGCAGGCCTGCTCTTTTTGGAAGGGGATTAGGAACAGAGGAGGAGTGGATCTGGGAGAGAGAAGATGTGGTGGGGAGGGACTGCGAGGAGGGAAGGAAGGGGAAACTGCTGTCTACATGTAATGTATGAGAGAAGGAAAAAGAAAAATAAGTTAAATTAAAACATGATTCTGTGAAATGTCTTCATTAAAAAAATAGAATACAATCAAAGTTCAAAGAAGTAAATGAGATTCTAAATTCCTGTTAACATTTTATTATCTAAAATTTCTGTATATGAAATGCATTCTGTTATCTCATATATTTTCATTGGTACACTAAAGATTATCTTATGGTCATTTTACAATGAAAATCTATATACCATGTGAGATTTATATCTTTAAGGCTCCTTATATCGCTTTGTAGAAAACAATGGGATTTGGTTCACCTAATGTCTACAGAATACATCTCTGTATGTATACACCATATTTTCTTCACGTATTTCTAGTGTGGTTCCATTGCTTGGCTAAGGTGTTTGATGACTATTTGATTTGGATAATATCTACCTACCATATAGTAAACTGTATGATAACTTTTCTTTTTAATTTTTAACCATCATTCCAATTCTAACTATGGCTATATTAACACTCCCTTTAGCAATATATAATGTTTCTTATCTCCATATGCGTAATAGTATTTGTTGCTTGATTTGAGTGTAGAAGATGTGTAGGACCATATTATTTCATTCATAGGATCGTTATGGCATGACACATGGCAGTGTGATTTCTTATCCAGCTTGTGAAGTGCATCAGACTTGATGTCAGGCTTGTGATAAGCATTTTTACCTTCTGAGTCATCTTGCCAGCCCTCCAAATGTACTTGAAAATGATTAACTAATCCCAAACATCTTGTTATTTGCTCCCTTTTGTACTATTTTTATTGCTATTATTTTTTATTATTTTTAGATATGTTCTTCCTCTGTACATGGGTATCCTATTTTTCTCTATATTGTCTAGTATGTCATCATATGAATTATAATTCTCCTGCCTTAGAAATATGAGTACTAGGATTACAAACATGTCATACCACTTGCAACTAATACAGGGATCATTCAGAAGCAAGAACAATATTTTCCCAGATATATTGCAGTCTTTCTAAAAATCATGTTTATATTATATAAACATTTTGTCATGACATCATAATATGAACTGTTTTACTGAGACTATTTCATCATTTGATGAGGAGCAAAGCATATATAGATGTAATAATAAAATTACAGGACAAATATAATTATTTCAAATTTAGCAACAATTTTAATTATATGACCACAGTATAAAATGTTTTTTTCACATATCATAAAGCAGTTAAGAGAGTCTTATTTCAGTTAGAATGTAGTGAATTACTGGATACAAATTACAGATTCTCTATCCTAAACTGAAAACACAAGGAGATAGTATAAGTTTCATAAATATTGATAACAAAGTAATGATAGGTCATATACAGCATATATGAAAGTATGAAAGATGGCTCACTCTGTGGACTGCTTTTGATATGTGTATGAAGGACTAAGTATGGATTCCACTATCCATGTAAAAAGCTGTGCCAGGTATATGAATGTTATCCACATATTAGTGACAACCAATATGTGAAGAAAGCTGGTTATTGGTGGCCTGTGAGACTAGTCCCATTGGTGAATTTCAGGTTCTGTCAGACAACTTGTCTAGAAACACATGGTTGAGAGTAGGAAAGAAGACAATAGATTAATTATTAAATATAGGCCAAAATAATGAGTGAGCAATAAATGCTTATTTCTTATTTCTAATTACAAACATAAACAAATCTATACGATAAAACTAATATTTAAAAGTGATAAATAATGTGTTAGAATATATAGACATTTAAATTTGATGAAATCCAGTGGTAGTTTGAATACACGAACCATTGTAAAATGAGCTTCTACTAAAGTAGAGCAATTGCACTTCGTTTAAAACACTCAGAGCAATCCAGAAAAATAACTAAAAATAGCTTTATATTAGTAGTCAACATTGGCATACAAACTAATAATTCATGAGTTATATCAGATGGTTTTAAAACTTTTGAAAAAGTTGTAAAGTATTCAATACTAGAGATTACAAAGAAAATAAAATAACTAGATATATTTTCTAAAATAATGTTTAAATAGAAGAAAGACAATTCTGACTATGGATATAGAATATGGAGACAAAACTATAATAATAAAGGAAATTAGAAAATTTTTATAGCATGTAAGAAAATATGAATTTATTATCAATTCTGTGTTAAAAATCAGTCATTACTAAATGCAGTAAAAGGTGCCAATCACTGAATTGCATTTTTTCTTTCAATTTCATATTTTTAAAATAAAAAAAATGGTTTTTGGCAAGCACATACATAATTTTACACACAGATATAGATCTAGACATAGATAAAGAAATAGATATAGATAGCATTTCTCTCCCAGCTCCATCATTCTGATTCCTCTCTGCCAGTCCATTTCCTAAAGTCATGCCTCTGTTTTTATTTTGTGACCAATTTAGCTTAATCAGGGCCATTAGGACTATACATTGGAGCTTTGTACATTCACAAGTGTGTATTAAATTTAAGCTAGTAGCTTTTCTCTTCCTGAGTTTATCAGAAACAAATAGAGCACTTCCTCTCTCCATGTTTGAAGATTGAGGGCACCATTCAATGGCAGATCAGTGGAGATATACACTGCTGTTTTTATTGTGTGGCCTCCAGAGCTGTGTTTTGTCCAGAAAATTGAATTTCATAGCTCTAATCTCAATAATTCATTTTTAAATAGCTTTACAAAGTTATTTATATTAGACCAAGGATGAAGAGTCAGCAGAACATGGAGGAAATAAAAACTTGGGCTCTATATATCATACAGAGACATACATGTATATTATTACACTGAGAAGAACATGTGCCAAAGTGTCAATAATTGTTAGTCTTTATATTCAGTAATATGCCTGTTTTGAAGTTGTAACCAGTATTTGCCTATAACTAACTTCTATTTTAATAATTTACTTTGAACCCAACTTATGAAATACAGAATATTTTCCTTTTCAGATAGTTGTATTTGTGATTTAGCATAACTGAAAATAATTTCTATAGCTGCAGTCAATAGTTTTCATATACAAGCAATAGTTTCTTCATATAAAGCAATCCTTATAATGTTAATAGCCGACATTTGTGATTATTTCCTTGAATGGATTTCATACATCTTAAAACATTGCTTTGGAATTATTCTCATCTATTGCTGATGAAATTGAGAGTTAAACACCCTGTGAAATTTGTATTTCATACTACAAGAGGATGCCATCTGAGACTGTGGTCACTTTGAAAATTGCTTTACTCACAAGGTAATAACTTAAGATTTGAGCATGGTATAGTTTTAAGAAGTGTAAACATGTCTTCTGTTTTTTGTTTTTTGTTTTTGTTTTTCGGGACAGGGTTTCTCTGTGTAGCTTTGTGCTTTTCCTGGAACTGTCTTTGGAGACCAGGCTGGCCTCGAACTCACAGCTATTTTTTTTATATTGAATGTCCATAAAAACTGTGTGTTTAACAAGTATTTCATTTTCTACTATAAAATATACTTTTCAAAACACATTCCTGAACATTTCCAAGAAATGTCTGTATAATGGAAACTCCACAACAATAACAAAATAAAAGCTTTTGCTTACTTTCAGATGAAGAGTCCAAGGGAATGATGTAAACAAAGTTGAATTCTTAGCATAGTTGTTATGATCTTATTTGTCCAGAGCTCTCTCTCTTCTTGATAACTCTGCTGACAGCATTTTTTACTTCTTTGTTTCTGAGACTATAAATGAGTGGGTTCATCATGGGGATCACAATGGTGTAGAACACAGAAGCCACTTGATCTTTTCCCAAGGAGAAGGACTTATTTGATTTTAAATGAGTAAAGATCAGGGTTCCATAAAATACGGTAACTGCCAGGATATGAGAGGCACAAGTTGAGAAGGCCTTTTGTCTTCCTGTAGTTGAATTGATTTTCAAAATAGTAGAAAGAATGGACACATAAGACACAAATATTGTAATAAGGGACAACAGTAGGGTGGACCCAGCAAAGAAAAATATAGTGAATTCAATATCATGTGTGTTGCTGCAAGACAGGGCTATAAGTGGGTATGTATCACAAAAAAAGTCATGGATGACATTAGAGTTGCAGAAATCCAGTGTGGCCATGCATATCATATTAACAGTAGAATCCACAGCTCCAAACACATATGACACAGTAAGAAGGGCACTGCAGAATCTGCTGGACATAATAAATGAATAGTGTAGAGGATTACAGATAGCTACGTACCGATCATAGGCCATTGAAGACAGAAGGAAACACTCAGTAGCGGCCAAAAGGACAAAAAAGTACATTTGAGTGAAGCAGCCCATGAAAGAAATGTTCTTGTTTGAAGTCAGCAGGTTCTCTAAGGTTTTAGGTGTGATGACAGTTGAGTAACTGAGATCAAGCAATGACAGGTGGGTAAGGAAGAAATACATCGGAGTGTGGAGCTGGACATCTAGATGAATAATCAGAATTACACCTATGTTCCCCAGCACAGTGACCAAGTATATCAGGAGAAAAATCACAGAGAGGACCAGCTGGATCTCTTTGGAATCTGTCAGCCCCATGAGGACAAAATCAGGCTTGTTTGTGTAATTCCAGATGTTCATAGTGAATGACCCCAAACTGGTCAGAAATCAAAGGTGACACCTATGTTGAATGAATCATAATAAAATATTTTATGTATGTTTACCTATTTTCATAATTAATTTCTATTGCCTCAGCATTGATATAACTTTTATGGTGAATTAAAAAAAAAAAAAGAGTGCCAAACAGTGAAGCAAGACATTTGTTTATTTCAATTTTTTTGGTTTTTTGAGACAGGGTTTCTCTGTGTAGTTTTGTGCCTTTCCTGGAACTCACTTTGTAGACCAGGCTGGCCTCGAACTCACAGAGATTTGCCTGGCTCTGCCTCCTGAGTGCTGGGATTAAAGGCATGCACCACCACTGCCTGGCGACAATTGTTAATTATTTAATAAAGATAATAAAATTCTTGACACATTCAGTGGAACTTGTATCCCACCATTTGCAAAGAAGGACAAAGTGCAGAATATTAAATAACTACTGAGGATTTGCATCAAATGCCTCTTTATTGTCTGTATGTATTCTGACTCCAGAACATGCTTCTGATTCTATATTGCTCTTTATCCTTAGTTTTTGAAACTTAAACAACACTTTGACTATACAACGAAGAAAGCTAGAAAACCATTTTAAAGTATTATTTGCTCTTCATTTTCCTGAAATATGCATTGTGTCTCATTACTAATAAATCACCTTTTTAAAGAAGTCTTGTTGGCTGCGTTAAAGCTCATGACTATTGATGAAAAGATAATCTACCTCAGCAATTCATAATTCTACTAGAATTAGAGTTTCAAAATATGACACTGACATTTAGAATCTCATGTCATTAACACATTTTTTTTGCAGGAATCCTGACAGTTCTTGTGAAAGTCCCAATCTTAGTGCGTACAGTCTTACAATAAGCACCTTGTTTTATTTTAACTGTTCTCAGTTCTTATAAATTTTAGAATACTCACTGTGAGCCAAATAGATGGGAAACAACAACCACAGACAGACCTTTCAATATCATATACCTAAAGTTTTGACAATATTCAGGTTTTTTTTCAAAAAGTAACAGAGGAAATAGGTTTAAGGATCTTAATGCTTCTGAAGTATGGTTTTCCTTCAGATATCCAAATATCAGTGTATCCATTTCCTTTAAAAGGGAAATCAGCCAAAATGTTTTATTCAGCTCTTGTTGAACTAGAACTTTCACAGTAGCTAAGAGCCAAATGAGTTCTAGGAGCTCCTATGTGTCTCAGTAGAGCAGTCTATGTCCTTCCTCTGTCCCTAATAATTATAGGGACATTCATCTAATAGTGATTAGCATCATGTAACCTGTGGTCATCCTCAGGGGCCAATTTTTAAGCAAGACTGGCCTGCTTTTCAGAACCAAAGTTCAAGGAGTAATTGAGCCAAAGTTTTCATTTTCTCCGGAAGCCCCACATTGAATGAATCTCAGTATACATTCTAATTACGAGATCACTTTGAAAATGTTTTACTTGGACATTTTCACTGATATATTTTTGTGAGTGTGGATTGCACATAGTCCAGGTCATGGTAAAGCCAATATGCCTATATGTAGTCATTGTGGAAGCCAGCATGTTTTCAGTTTATGCTGTTTCAACTTACATACTAATTCCATTTACAAAACCCCATGCCTCACTTTCTTGAATTATTATTACTATTGAATTATATTTATTTTATATTTCATTCATCAGAGAATAACCTTATTATTAATTTTTGCTTAGTTTTTAAATTAATTGAATTAGTATACACTATATAAACAATGATTTGCACAATGAAAATTTCACACATATATAATGTGATCATCTTAACTTTTCCCTTCTTCCATTTCTTGTGCCCACCCCAGCTGTAATCGCCACTGGTTACATTTCTCTTCCCCAAGAGTCTTCTTGTAAATTTCGTGTTTGTTTTTCTCTCTATTCCATGTATCAGAGGAAACTTAATCCTTGGCTACCTGACTCTTGCTTGTTTCTCTTCACATAATGGTTTTTATTAATGTGCATTTTGTATCATTACTAATCTAGGTCCATCTAATGTCTATAGAACACTGAACTTACATAGGTGCTAGACTTTATCTTCCCACTCATCTGTGGTTTGGTAAAAGCTTGCTGTGTGGCTTGACTGTAATGAAGGTGTTACAGAATAAGTGTGTAGCTATTTCTGATGGACAGTGCCTGTGGTCATGGCAAGTGTATATGTGGGATGGTATTACTAAGTTATATGGTAATTCTTTTTTTTGCTATTGTTTCCATTATTATACACATATTCTTTTCTTTTTAAAATATATTTATTTATTAAAGTTTTTTTTTCATTTCACATACCAACCCCAATTTCCCCTTCCTCTCCTTTTCCCACCTCCTCACCTCCCTCCCACTCTACCCCCATCCACACCTCAGAGTGGGTAAGGCCTCCCATGGTAGTCAACAAAGTCTGGCATACCAAATTTAAGCCTAGCCCCTCCCCATTGTATCAAGGCTGAGCAAGGTATCCCACCACAGGCTCCAAAACGTCAGTTCATGCACCTGGGATAAGTCCTGGTCCTGCTGCCAGGGACCCCACAAAATTTATTTTCTTTATAAGTTATTCTTTACAATTTTATTACACACACATATACACATACACACACACACAATCATCCCCTATTATACTCTCTCTTCTCATTCTCAATGAAGCATTTGTTCTTATAATCATGTCTTTCCATTTGCATGCCTTTCTGGTTTATTTTGTTGTGATGTATTACATTTAATTTGTATTTCATTTATGAACATGGATGGGGCTTATTTAATTGAGCAAGAGAATTTACTGATGACTACTTCCTCATCTACAGCAAGCATAAACTTTCTGTAGTTCCTCAGCAAGAGCTAGGGTCTTATGAGCACTTCCCCACCTCCATGATGAGAGGCTAATGGGCCCAGTCCTGTGTAGACAGTCATGGTTGGAGAGAGTTTATGAGCACAAAAGCCATGTCATGTTCAGGTTTTAATTGTACTCCTTCTCATTCTCTGGCTCTTACATTCTACACCTTCTTCCATAAGATCCCCCAAAACTGTAATGGGAAAACAGAAATACCATTTAGATCTCAGGACTTAAAACCCATGTATTCTATGCATTTTATCTGCATTGAGTCTCTGGTTTAATAACGTCGTAATCAAGCACAAACATTTGTCAGGAAGATTGAAGGTAGGACAGATCTATTTGCACAACCATAAATACTCATAGCTGTAATGATTGTTCTTAGAGCTGTATTTACTATATCCCAAAGGTCCTGACATGTTATATTTTCATTTGCATTTATTCTAGGAAATTTTATATTCACATTGATTTATTCCATGGTCCATTCACAATTTGAAAGCATTTTATTTAATCACTACTCTTTCATATATTTTCTTTAGTTTATTTTGGTGTTGACTTATGTTTTTATTTAGTATGATCGTTTAAAAAAAACAATAAGTTATTTCGTATTTTTATATCTGTTAAGAATTGCTTCATAGCATAAAATGTGATAAAATTTGGAGAAAGTGTTGTTAAATGCTTAGAAAAATGTTTTTAGCTGGGCAGTGGTGATGCATGCCTTTAATCCTAGCACTTGGAAGACAGAGCCTGATGGATCTCTGTGAGTTCAAGGCCAGCCTGGTAAACAGAGTGAGATCCAGGAAAGGCACAAAGCTACACAGAGAAACCCTGTCTCAAAAAAACCAAAAAAAAAGTTTTTATTAGCTGTTAGATAAAATGATTATACTGTAGATAGCTGTTCAATTCAATTGATCTATGTTGTAGTTTAATTTTAGGGTTTTGTTGATATTTCACCACTGTTCACAGCTGATGTGAATGCAAACATGTACAGACAATTTGGAAATCAATATGAGCCTTTATTAGAAAATTGTGAATCAACCTCCCTCAAGACCCAGCTATATCACTCTTGGGCATATGCCCAAGGAATGTTCAATCATACCACAAGGACACATGCTCAACTATGTTCATTGAAGCATTATTTGTAATAGCCAGAACCTGGAAACAACCTAGATACCCTTCAACTGAAGAATGGATAAATAAAATATGGTACACATACACAATGGAGTACTACTCAGCAGAGAAAAAATAATGACATCATGATGTTTGCAGGCAAATGGATGGATCTAGAAAAAAATCATCCCGAGTGAGGTAACCCAGAATCAGAAAGACAAACATGGTATGTACTCACTCATAAGTGGACAATAGCAAAGGATAACCAGACTGCAACTCACAACTCCAGGGAGGCTACCTAGTAAAGAGGACCCTAGGAAAGACACAGGGATCACCCAACAACAGAGAAATGGATGAGATATACATGAGCAAACTGGATGTGAGGAGGGGTAATGGAGGGCAAGGGTCAGGGGAAAGAGAGCTTAGGGGAGTGGGAGGTCCCAGCTGAATGAGGAACCGAGTGGGATAACAAGGAAAGAGATACCATGATAAATGAGAACCCCATGGGAATAGGAAGAAGTAGAATGCTAGAGAGGTACCCAGAAATCCACAAAGATACCTCCAATATAGACTATGTTTGTCTTTCTGATACTGGGTTACCTCACTCAGGATGATTTTTTTCTAGTTCCATTCATTTGCCTGCAAACATCATGATGTCACTGTTTTTCTTTGCTGAGTAGTACTCCATTGTGTATATGTACCACATTTTATTTATCTATTCTTCAGTTGTAGGGTATCTAGGTTGTTTCCAGGTTCTGGCTATTACAAATAATGCTTCAATGAACATAGTTGAGCATATGTCCTTGTGGTATGGTTGAGCATTTGGTGCATGAGCTGGCTGTTTGGAATCTAGGGCCTCTGCAGGGACACTTTGCTCAGCCTTAGTGAAGGGAGGAGGGGACTGGACCTGCCTTGATTGACTCTACTAGTCTGAGTTGAATCCCGGGGGAGTACTAGCCCTAGAGGAGATGGGAATTGGGGGGTAGGCTGGGAGTAGGGTGGGGGGGGGGCTGGAGGAGGGATGACAGTGTATACTGTGGATGATATGTAAAACTGAATTAAATATAATATATATACATATATATATATACACGCATATATATATATTCATAATAAAAGATAAAAAATAGGAAAAAATTAATTGTGAATATTTATTAAACTGTTTTTAATAATTATAAACATAAGCCAATGGGAGTCACAACAATATGAATTACAGACAATACAGTCACTGGTGAAAATACAAAGCAGGTTATCTTCTGTAGTATTTTATAGTATAATGCCAGTCTTTGAAAGAACTTAAAACAGGGAAATGTCCATGTGTTTAATATATGAGTAAACTTAAGAGTTTAAGTTTTTGAAAATAAGCATACTTGAATATACACAGTAAATCAATATGATTCTAAATTAATTGTTAACTATAGATTACAGAAAGTTAATACATGAATGTATAATTCATATCCATATAATTATAAGAGATCAACCATGTCTTCCAAAGCAATGTTTAAATAAAAGATACATTAAACAAAAATAATATATAGAAATAAGTATAACAATAAATTTAAAACTCTATCAGAAAATGTTAATGAGTTGCAACAAAATATGTATTCATTTTCAATAACATGCCTTAGAGTGTTTCTTTTCTATAATGCAATGAAAGGCCTGACAATCATTTAATTCAAAAATTTATTTTGAACACTTTACAAATATAATTAATGAGATAAAAGACAGTAAAAATAGTATAAGGAAAAATAATACTTGCTTTTTCCTAGAAATCTGTATTGTGGGATATTTGTACATGTAGGAAGATATGTTGCTGTGATTAGTTTAATAAAAAGCTAAAGCTGGGCAGCGGTGGTGCAAAACTTTAATCTCAGCACTAGGGAGGCAGAGGCAGGCAGATCTCTGTAAGTTTAAGGCCAGCCTGGGCTACAGAGTGAGTTCCAAGAAAGGTGCAAATCTACACAGAGTAACCCTGTCTCAAAAAAACAAAAATAAATATAGAAATAGAAAAATAAATAAATAAATAATAAATAGATAAATAAATAGATAAATAAATAAATAGCAGAATGGCCAGTAGTTAGGCAGGAGGCATAGGCAGGATTTCCAAGAGAGAGAGGAAGAGGAGGAGGAGGAATCAAGGGGAAGGAAAAGTCTGGCAACATGGAAAGGAAACAGGAGGTACAAGATGGAAGAAAGGTAATGCCACATGATAGAACATAGATTAATATAAATGGGTTAATTTAAATTATGAGTTAGTTAGGGACAACCCTAAGATATAGGCCAAGGTTTTTAATTAATAAGAAGTTCCCACGTCATTATTTGGGAGTTAGTTTATAGGACAGAGAAAGATACGTTTCAGATCAGATCTGACTTTTAAAAGTTTAGCAGCTGCACATACAGGGTCTATTATGGTATCCAGACTCAAATGTTCATGCATCTATAGGGTTTGAGTTCTAAAGCAATGTAAGATAAGAAGTAGGGTCTTACCTACACTGAGAATATATAAACTTGTAACTTATATCACAAAGATGATCAAATATTAGACTTTTAAGAGAATGAAAAAGTTACAAAAGAACATAGAAGAAATGACATGCATTTTGTATTTTATGTCATACATATACATATAAATTATTGAAAAAAATGGACATACATGTTAATATTACAGTGTTTTTTTCACTTAATAACTTTAAATATTTTCCATATTATCCTAAATGTTACAATATACCATTTTCCTATGATGTAATATTATTTCAGTAGTTTAATACAAAGCCAAATTTCAGAACTATTGAGTTTATTTCTGTGTAGCTATTAAAGCAATTATGATTAAATTATCTGAAAAATTTGTTTAATATTTGTGAATATTTTTCAAACATAATATGCTGGAAAATTTTCAATGCCTTTAAATTATAATAATGGAATTATTGTTTACTTTGTGCAACTCAAGAAACTGAAGTATGAAATTACACTCCCTAACTATGGATAGGACCTATAACAAACTATTTCATATTATAAAGAGAGTGACTTTTGACATTGTTAATGTACCAACCAATATTGTGTTTCTTAACCCAAATATCTAACATATAATTATATAGAAAATACTTAATTTTCCCTCTCTTCCCATCTCCTGTTTCCCCTCCCCCAGATTCACATCTACCCCACTCCCTATTCACTCCTATTTTGTTTCCATTCAGAAATGGGTAGGACTTTAAAGTCACATTCTGGAAAATGCACAAACTATGTTTCTGTAAGGGAAGCTCCACACAAGTAGAAAAAGAGAAAAAAAACCTCTCAGGTTCATGCAAAGAGAGAAGGTACAGAAGGGTTCTGTTTGAAAAAAGAGAAGTTTACATATTTAGTACACTTTTGTTTTACCTTCTGGGTTCCTGCTCTCTTTTTCCCATCTTTAGTGACAGTGTTTTTCACTTCTTTGTTTCTGAGACTATAAATGAGTGTTCAGCATGGGGATCACAATAGTATAAAACTTAGAAGCTACTTGATGCTTTCTCAAGTAGTATTGGCTTCAAATAAGCAAAGCTCATAGTAGCATAAAAACCAGTAACTCCTATAAGATGTTAGGCATAAGTAGAAAAGGCTTTGTGCTTACCTTTAAAAAATGGAAATATTGACAAATATAGATTGTAGACAACAAATATAACAAAAAATATATTCTAGAAACAATTATACTATAAAATAGGTCATAATACCCTCTAATGTTATTTATATAGGATAAAGCCAATATTTAAATAGATTTTTTAAAAAGAGGGATATTATATACATTTAGAAGATGAGTATAATAGTCAGTTTTGTATTTGTGAAAAGTTGTTATATAAGTAACTACTAAGGTGGAGGCAGAGCACTTGGTTATAAATGGGGAGCAAGCAATCAGGAAAAATAAAGTTTAAATTTTCACTAAAAATTTGCCTAAGTTGCACACCTAGTTTTCCTCCCTCCCATTGGTGCTCTCAGCTCATACCCCTCTTAGCCTATCTCATTCCCTAGTGACAGCTACCATACCTAAAAACACTTTCTACTCAGGATTCCCAGTGCCATGGCTGTAAGATTTCAGACACATTCTCTGCAAGGCAAGCTACAGCTACCATATCCTCCTAAAAACCAGAGAGAGCAAAAGAATCCCAGGAGTGGATGACTCAGCCAACAAACATGAGACCAGAAAATAACACCTTCAATTACAATCATCCCAAACACAGATGTCTAGTTACAAGCATTAAAATTCAATAAATAAAAGAAAGCACAATATGTCTCCACTAGACTCCAAAATCCTTATACATTTGGCCTTATGAAATAAAATATAGGAGAAGCACAAGATAAGAACTTCAAAATACCTATTATGAATATACTCAAAGACCTTAAAGATGATATGAATAAATCCATCAATGGAATCAGTGAGAACACAAAGAAGCAGTGGCATGAAATGAAGAAAACTATTCAAGATACAAAAGTGGAAATGAAATCATTAAAGAATACTCAACCTTAGTGAAAACTTGAAATAAAAAAAAATTCTAGGAACTTAAACAGAAAACTCATCTTCATTAACAAAATACAGGCATGGAACAACAACAAAAATACTCAGACATTAAAGACAAGATAGAAGAAATGGACACCTCAGTCAAAGTAATTGTTAAATCTAAAAATTCCAGCACAAAACATTGAGGAAATTAGAGACACCATGAAAAGATAAAATTTATGAATAATAGACATAGGGGAAAGAGAAGAAACCCAGTTCAAAAGCACAGAAACAATTTTCAAAAAAAGTATAGAAGAAAGTTCTAATTTAAAAAAAAAAATTCTTCTCTTAGGGGAGCAGGAGATCCCAGCTGGATCAAGAACAGAAAGGGAGACCAAGGAATAACAGATCATGATAAATGAAGACCACATAAGAACAGGAATAGGCAGAGTGCTGGAAATGTCCCCAGAAATCCACAATGATACATCCTCTGTAGACTGCTGGCAATGGTCAAGAGAAAGCCTGATCTGACCTAGTCTGGTGATCAGAAGGCCAAACACCCTAACAGTCGTGCTGGAACTCTCATCCAATAACTGAGGGAAGTGGATGCAGAGATCCTCAGCCAGGCCCCAGGTGGTGCTCCAGGTTGAGAAAGAGGAGGGATTGTAAGAGTGAGAATTGTTGAGACCAAGATAGGAAAAAGCACAGGGAAAAATTCCCAAAAGAATGGAAGCACATGAATTATGAACCAAAAGCTGTGGTGCCCCAAGCTGGATCAGGCCCTCTGGATAAGTGAGACAATTGAATAGCTTGAACTGCTAGGGAGGCATCCAGACTGTGAGACTGGGACCTGTCCTTGTGCTTGAGTTGGCTGTTTGGAACCTTGGGCTTACACAGGGATACTTTGTTAAGCCATGAAGGAGGGGACTGGACCTGCCTGTACTGAATCCACCAGGTTTAAATGAATCCCCAGGGGAGTCTTGGTCCTGGAGGAGATGGGAATGGAGGGGAGGGGCAAGGGGAAGGTGGGTGCAGGAGTAGGAAGGGGGAGGACAGGGGAACCCATGGCTGATACGTAAAATTAAAACACAAATATAATAATAGTAAAAAATAAAGAAGCTAGTTTGAAATATTCCTGATTAACACAATGGGAAAATCTAAAAAAAATAAAATAAAATAAAAAGAAAGAAAGAAACATAGAAAGAGCACAAAGATTGGACTACTGGACCACAAAAAAATTTCCAATGACACATGATAATCAAACACTAAATTGATAGAACAAAAAAGATTATTAGACATTACAAGGAAAAAAGGCCAAATAACAAATGAAGGCAGACCTATCTTGGCATGCTGGTAAGTCAACAGAGACCCTAGAGGGGGAGTGAGAATGTGGGACACAAGAAAGATGAGAGATGGTAACAAGACAGGATTCTGATCAAGTCTCATTTATTCTAGAACATCTCAGGGTAGATGTAGGGCAAGAGGGGTGAGGAAGCTCTAACTCTTGCAAAAACGGGCATCTAAGCAACCATCATACAGAGGAAAGCCCCTTAACTGCAGACACAGAATGTATTGAACACAAGAAACCCTTAAGACATGAGGAAATAACAGTCCTGATATTAGTATCTAATGAAGCTAAAGCAATCATAAAATAGCTTTAAAAGTGGCAAGTGTCCTACACAGAACTATTTAAATAACACCTTATTTCTCAATGGAGATTGTAAAATCCAGAAAAGCCTGAACAGATAATCTACAGATTCTAAGAGACAAAAGATGGCATCACAGACTACTATGTGCAGCAATGTTTTTAATCTAAATAGAAGGATGTAGAAAGACATACAACAACAAAATCAAATCTAAACCATATCTGTCTAAAAAAATCATCTCTATAAAAGACACTAGAAGGAAACCATCAATCTGAAGAGGTTAAGCATACTTCCAAAAAGAAAAAGATAGAAAAGCACAAAGAATAGATAATCTAACAGCAGCAAATCAAAAGAGGTGTAAAAATCCAACACCACCACAACAAAATAATAAACAAAATAAAGAAAAACATCTTATTGGTAACACTCAATATCAATGATCACAATTCCCCAATAAAAAGATACAGACTAAGAGATTCAATTTGAAAACAGTATCCATCCTTCTGCTTCATGCACGAAACACATCTTAACACCAAGGATAGATATTAGTTCAGGTTAAAAGGATGTTAAAAGATATTCCAAGTAAATTGATGGAAGAAGGAAGCTGTGGTAGCCATTTTAATATCTGACAAAATAGACTTTAAACCAAAACTAATTAGAAGAGATAAGAAAAGACATTACTTACTTGCCAAAGAAACAATGCACTATGAGGACATTGCAATTCTGAAAGTATCATGATCCCTGAATTAAAAAGGAATCCCAGAACTCTACTAACAAAAACAGCATGACATTGGCACAAAAACTGATACTTTGGTCAGTGAAATAAAATCGAAGGCTCAGACATAGATTCACATACCTAATGGTCGCCTGAATTTGAAAAAGGGTCCAGAAACAAACACTGGGATATGAACAAAATCTTTAGCAATTGGTGCTGGTCAAACTGGATAGCTGCATGTAAAACAATGAAAATAGATCTATATGTATTACTCTGTACATAAGAATGTAAAATTGGAGGGAGCTACACATACTAAGGACCATTTAAAGGTCATATGGAAACCTACTACTGTAGAAGCTTCTTAAAATATATACATATATGATAGAAATCTCAGTGGAGTCATCATATAATAGGGAAGATGATACCTAACTTTAACTTTGACATTAAAGGAAATATCCATGTGCCAGGAAAGGGTTACATCTATTTGAGTCTTTGGCCGAAGTGGCCTATGGGAATCTGAGAATGATCCAGACTGCTGCCAAAGCTATTGGTTGCTCTCCACGAAATGATAGTAAGTCTCTATTGATGAAAACAGCTCCTACATATCTCATTTAACATGGACATGCTAAATGGTGTAAAAGTAGAGCCTTCACCCCTAATGAGCAGGGTTCAAAGTACTAGAAGTTACTCTTCATGCTACTAACTGAGAAAGATAAAAAACCAAACAACTGCGGATCTTGTTATGTATCAGGCTAATCTATGTGCATAATATAATGGTATAATAATAGCACAAATGTTGTAGGAGTAACCATCCACTCTCTGATTAAATTCAAGGTCCACTCTGTTGGATGGAACTCATGCCTGACACTGGTTGAGTGGCCAAGAACCTGTCACTAGATGGATCATGAGCTTAGTGCAATTGTTCTCAACTTTCCTAATGCTGCAATCCTTTAATATAGTTCCTCAACCATAAAATTATTTTGATACTTACTTCATAACTGTAATTTTGAATTTTGAACTACTATTATGAATTGCAATGTAAATATCTGACATGCAGGATATCTGAGATGCAACCCCTGTGAAAAGGTCATTTGACTCCAAGAGGGGTTGTGACCCACAGGTTGAGAACTGCTGGGATAGAGAAAGACCAAATACTGTTGTTTTACTAATGGAATGCAGTAATTAAATGATTAAATGATTAAAACCAGTGTCTCACTCGGTATCTGAGAAATTTCCTGTTGTAGAAGATGAGAACTAACACAGGGAGCCACAACTAGACAAGTGAAAGAGAATGAGAGACCCTGGAACACTCAGCTCTAAGTGTCGCATCCTCATCAAACCCCTCCATAAGGACTCAGAGTGTTGAGCGAAAAAGAAGATTAAAAAGCATAAGAGCCAGAGGAGATGGATGACAGCAAGGAAAACATATCTTCTAGACACAACAGGAGTGATGCATATATGACTTCAGAGAGGCATGCACAGGACCTGCACAGGTTGAAACCAGACAGAGACCCACAATAGCGAGGGAGAAGTAGATATGATCTCCCATTCCTAACCAAAAGCTATCTTGAATTGACATCTACTTGCAAAGTAAAATTAGTTTCTCTAGTGGAGACTCAAGGTGGGGGAGGGAAAAGCATGATCAGAAGAGATTGCATGAAAAAATGTTTTCAATAAAAATAATTTCCTCATATTTTTATTTCTTAATGTTCCCAAAATGATAGTAATAGAGGAGATCCAATGACAGATTCTGAACTCACGAGGGGAAATGCAAAATACTTAAAGCTTTTCTATCACACCAATGGCCTTATATCTTCTAATAGACAAAGGAGTCTGGGCAATCATCAGTCTTTCTAACATGCATGTGAAATCCTGAAAAGGATTCTTTAAATGAGTTTATCCCTGTTGTCTTAATCCAATAAGGGCAAAAAAATGCCCAAATTCTTTTCCTAACTGCTCCCTCATCAGGAATTACAGTAGTCCTAGCACTCTCACTTTTTCTGTTACACATGCTACCCAACTCAAATAACACACTCTCAGAAATCTGGCAGTTTCCTCTGTGAAGCAGGTATCTGAAGGACCATTTTGTCAAGCAAAGTTCAGTGGTCACCTTTCTATGGCTCCTGCATGTCTAGTCGATCCAGCAGTCCAGATATTACAGTTTCTTGTCCAAATGGCTAATTTTTGCCAACATGAAGATAAGATATGAAGTGTCTTCAATGCCCATCCTCCTCTCTGAAGGTGCTGCCAGGAACAGACATGTCTCACTGTCCAGAAAGTCTAAATTTTAAAAATTTAAATGCCATATTCTGTAGACATTTCAAGTGTTTGAAGATTACCTGTCTATCTGAAAGATATCTATATATACCTAGGAAACTTAACATGACTATAAGTTTGACGATCATAGAAGACTAATTGATCTGTATTTCTTAATTATCCATTGCAATCTAAATGAGTTGCATAAACATAATGTCTCAAACGAGAGTAGAAATATATATACAGTATAACAAAATTAACTTTAAGTTTGTATCAATAGACTAAAATCTATACCAATGTAAGACATTTTAACAAGTCGTTGTTCTTTAAAATAAGTTCATTAATCTACCCTTTCATCTTACTATATCTATATCACTTTTATAAGACTAGAACTGTTGGACTGAAGGCTTCATTGCATCAGCTAACCTCCCTGTTTCACTAGCTCTCAGAAAACTTAGAGGTTTCAGATATATTTAAAATGCCCCCAGGACCAGTCAATTCTCTGTTTGCTGTCACACTTCTAAATTAAAGAGTACTAGGTCTTACTATTGCTAAGAAGGGATGTGTACCCTTTTCCAGGAACAGTGCTGCTTTTGTACCAATAAATCAAAACTGGTCAGAGATGGTGACCAACAACAGGAAACAGACAAAAGCTGTGTTCAGTGACAATTATTCTCCTATTAAACAAATTTTGTTCCATTCCACTCTGGTTCCTCCACATTCACTCCTTTCCTGTGTTATCTTCATACTATTGTTTTTAACCCTGCTTTCAAATATTTTAAAGAAGTTCCCCCTTTGTCAAATAATTGTCATAAATAGGTCCACATTTAAATTAAGATAATGTCTAGCCTGAATAGGTGTCCTATTAGTTTAATAATTAGTCTTACCTTACTCACCATAGACCATTTCAAACTGTGTTCAAATTTCCTTTAGAAGTGTTTTATGGCTCTACTACAACTTGTCAAGTTTAAACTATCCCTTCTGCCACTTAAATTCAATCTGACCTATGCCCCTTTAGAGCATGTTATCAAAGTCTGTCCACACTCCCTAATGTCTTCCCATGAGAAGCAGCTAAGGAGAGACTGTAAAATCTCCCACTTTAAGATTACAGGAGAACTGAAGAAAAGGTGATGGGTTGAATAAATTCTGACTACTCGTACACAATTTTTCTTAAGAAGAAGTTATAATGTAGTCATATTACATATGGCCAATAAGTAGGCAGAGTCTATTGGACATAATAATTGGATAGTGTAGAGGGTTGCAGATAGCTAAATAGCTATCATACATAGGCTATCTATGCATTAAAGGAAACATGTAACAAGATATTGGAGTTTGTCAATCCCAAAAGTATGAATTCAGGCTTATATTTGTATATCTAGGCATTCATAGCAAACATCCTTAAACTGTTGAGAAATCAAAGGTAATATTTATTTTTAATGGTTTCTAAAGGGTTTTATTTATGTACATTCCAGTAATTACATAATCAGTTTCAGGTGTCTCAGAGTGTTTTCTTTTTTTGTGGTTTTTCAAGAAAGAGTTTCTCTGGGTAGCTTTGTTGCCTGTTCTGGGTCTCTCTCTGTAGACCAGGCTGCCCTCAAACTCACAGAGATCTGCCTGTCTGTGCCGCTCATGTTCTGAGATTAAAGGCTTGTGCCACCACTGCTCGGCTCAGAGTGTTTGACTATAAAAATTTGATTGAAAAAATCTTATGTGATTATTGAATATAAATGTACCCATACCTCTTCATTTAATGAACTTGGTAATATTCCAAATGTATCCCCTTAATATCACATTTAACGCAGCTATAAAGTTGCATTCTTATAGATAGAACCATTAGTCACTGATGTTAGATGTATGAAACAGGGCATAACACTCTGACAATGCAATTTTATTGAACATGTATGCTGACTCTATAATTTGGTCCATTTAATTTGACTCAAAGAACATACACATGTCACCACAACCCCATTTATGAATAATTCAGTCATATCAGCATTGTTTGTAATAGCCAGAACCTGGAAACCACCTAGATGCTGCTCTTCAACTAAAGAATGGATAAAGAAAATATGGTACATATACACAATGGAGTACTACTCAGCAGAGAAAAACAATGACATCATGAGGTTTGAAGGCAAATGGATGGATCTAGAAAAAAATCATCCTGAGTGAGGTAACCCAGACTCAGAAAAACAAACATGGTATGTACTCACTCATAGGAGGATACTAGATGTAATACAAAGATGACTAGACTGCTACTCACAGCTCCAGGGAGGCTACCTAGAAAATAGGACCCTAAAACACAGGTATTGCCCAATGACAGAGAAATGGATGAGATCTACATGAACAGCCTGGACGTGAGTAGGGGTAATGAAGGGCAAGGTTTGAGGGAAAGAATGCTTAGGGGATCAGGAGATTCCAGCAGGATCAAGAACAGAAAGGGAGAACAAGGAATAACAGACCATGATAAATGATGACCACATGAGAACAGGAATAGGTAGAGTGCTGGGGAGGTCCCCAGAAAGCCACAATGATACATCCTCTGTAGACTGCTGGCAATGTTTGAGAGAAATCCTGATCTGACCTAGTCTGGTGATCAGAAGGCCAAACACCCTAACAGTCGTGCTGGAACTCTCATCCAATAACTGATGGAAGTGGATGCAGAGATCCTCAGCCAGGCCCCAGATGGAGCTCCAGGAGTCCATTTGTGGAGAAAGAGGAGGTACTGTAAGAGTGTGAATTGTTGAGACCAAGATTGGAAAAGCACAGGGACAAATAGACAAAAGAATGGAAGCACATGAATTATGAACCAAAGGCTTTGGAGCCCCCAGCTGGATCAGGCCCTCTGGATAAGTGAGATAATTGAAAAGCTTGAACTCTTTGGGAGGCACCCGGGCTGTGGGACTGGGACCTGTCCTTAAGTGCATGAGCTGTTTGTTTGCAACCTTGGGCTTATGCAGGGACAGTTTGCTCTGCCTGGAAGGATGGGACTAGACCTGCCTGTACTGAATATAGCAGGTTTAAATGAATCCCCAGGGGAGTCTTGGCCCTGGAGGAGATGGGAATGGAGGGGAGAGGCTGGGGGGAAGGTGGGGGTGGGGCTTGAGAGGGAGGACAGGGGAATCCATGGCTGATACGTAAAATTAAAACACAAATATAATAAATAACAAAAAAATGATTTTGTCAAATGTCTTCATTAAAAAATAGAATACATTCAAAGTTCAAAGAAGTAAATGAGATTCCAAATTCCTGTTAACATTTTATAATCTAAAATCTAATTTTTTCTGTATATGAAATGCATTCTGTACTCTCATATATTTTCATTGGTACACTAAAGATTATCTTATGGTCATTTTACAATAAAAATCTATATACCATGTGAGGTTTATATCTTTAAGTCTTTTTATATTGCTTTGTTGAAAACAATGGGATTTGCTTTACCTAATGTCTGCAGAATACATCTCTGTATGTATACACCATATTTTTTTCATCCATTTCTAGTGTGGTTCCATTGCTTGGCTGTGGTGTTTGATGACTATTTGATTTGGATAATATCTACCTATCATATAGTAAAACTGTATGATAACTTTTCTTTTTAATTTTTAACCTACATTCCAATTCTAACTATGGCTATATATATTTACACTCCCTTTAGCAATATATAATGTTTCTTATCTCCATATGCATAATAGTATTTGTTGCTTGATTTGATGGTAGAAGATGTGCAGGACCACATTACTTCATTCATAGGATAGTTACGGCATGACACATGGCAGTGTGATTTCTTCTCCAGCTTGTGAAGTAAGTATATCAGACTTGATGTCAGGCTTGTGATAAGCATTTTTACCTTCTGAGTCATCTTGCCAGCCCTCCAAATGTACTTGAAAATGATTAACTAATCTCAAACATATTGTTATTTGCTCCCTTTTGTATTATTTTATTGATATTATTATTCATTATTTTTAGATATGTTCTTCCTCTGTACATGGGTATCCTATTTTTCTCTATATTGT
This sequence comes from Onychomys torridus, assembly GCF_903995425.1. NCBI lineage: Eukaryota > Metazoa > Chordata > Mammalia > Rodentia > Cricetidae > Onychomys > Onychomys torridus. The sequence goes on from NC_050446.1 coordinate 63,033,277, forward strand.
CTAGTATGTCATCATATGAATGATAATCCTCCTGCCTCAAAAATATGAGTGCTAGGATTTCAAACATGTCATACCACTTGCAACTTTTATAGGGATCATTCAGAAGCAAGAACAATATTTTCCCAGATATATTGCAGTCTTTCTAAAAATCATGTTTATATTATATAAACATTTTGTCATGACATCATAATATGAACTGTTTTACTGAGACTATTTCATCATTTGATGAGGAGCATATATAGATGTAATAATAAAATTACAGGACAAATACAATTTTTTCAAATTTAGCAACAATTTTAATTATATGACCACAGTATAAAATGTTTTTGTCACATATCATAAAGCAGTTAAGAGAGTCTTATTTCAGTTAGAATGTAGCGAATTACTGGATACAAATTACAGATTCTCTATCCTAAATTGAAAACACAAGGAGATAGTATTAGTTCCATAAATATTGATAACAAAGTAATGATAGGTCATATCCAGCATATATAAAAATATGTAAGATGGCTCACTCTGTGGATTGCTTTTGATATGTGCATGAAGGACTAAGTATGGATTCCACTATCCATGTAAAAACTGTGCCAGGTATATGAATGTTATCCACATATTAGTGACAACAAATATGCAAAGAAAGCTGCTTATTGCTGGCCTGTGAGTCTAGTCCTATTGGTGAATTTCAGGTTCTGTCAGACAACTTGTCTAAAAGCACAAGGTGGAGAGTAGGAAAAAAGACAATAGATTAATTATTAAAGATAGGCCAAAATAATGAGTAAGCAATAAATGCTTATTTCTAATTTGTAATTACAAACATACACAAATTGGGAAAAGAATATGCATAGATCCTGGGCAAATAAGATAAAAATGAAAAAATAAATAATAATTTTATATGTGATTTCTATAGGGTAAAGCTAATATTTAAGAGGGATAATTAATGTGTTAGAATATATCGACATTTAGATTTGATGAAATCCAGTGTTAGTTTAAATACATGAACAATTGTAAAATAAGCTTCTACTAAAGTAGAGCATTTGCACTTTGCTTAAAACACTCAGAGCAATTCAGAAAAATAACTAAAAATAGCTTTATATTGTTAGTCAACATTGGCATACAAACTAGGAATTCATGAGTTATATCAGATGGTTTTAAAACTTTTGAAAAAGTTGTATTCAATACTAGAGATTACAAAGAAATATAAAATAACTAGAAATATGTTTTCTAAAATAATGTTTAAATAGAAGAAAGACAATTCTGTCTATGGTTGTAGAATATGAAGCTAAACTATAATAATAAAGGAAATTAGAAAATTTTTATAGCATGTAAGAAAATATAAATTCATTATCAATTCTGTGTTAAAAATCAGTCATTACTAAATGCAGTAAAAGGTGCCAATCATTGAATTGCATTTTTCTTCCAATTTCATATTTTTAAAATTTAAATAATGTTTGGCAAACACATATATACATATATACACATAGTTATAGACCTATATATAGATAAAGAAATAGATATAGAAATAGATATAGATAGCATTTCTCTCCCAGCTCCATCATTCTGATTCCTCTCTGCCAGTCCATTTCCTAAAGTCATGCCTCTGTTTTTATTTTGTGACCAATTTAGCTTAATCAGGGCCAATAGGACTATACATTGGAGCTTTGTACATTCACAAGTGTGTATTAAATTTAAGCTAGTGGCTTTTCTCTTCCTGAGTTTATCAGAAACAAATAGAGCACTTCCTCTCTCCATGTTTGAAGATTGAGGGCACCATTCAATGGCAGATCAGTGCAAATATACACTGCTGTTATTATTGTGTGGCCTCCAGAGCTGTGTTTTGTCCAGAAAATTGAATTTCCTAGGTCTAATCTCAATAATTCATTTTTAAATACCTTTACAAAGTTATTTTTATTAGACCAAGGATGAAGAGTAAGTAAAGTATTTGATATTTATCATAGTGGTTGTGTTTCCAATAAAGAGTTAAAAAAAATTACACAAGGATATTGCAGCATGAAGATTTCAGACTTGATAAATTTATGATACATCATATGCAAAGCAATGTAAAATAAGCATAGTGTACTGACTACATATTCAATGATAACATGCAGTAGCAAAAAGGTTGCAAAAAATAACTTTTTAAAATATATCACACCACATATAATTGCCCATAAATAATTGAATGAAGAAAGCTGAAGAAGAGCATGGAGGAAATAAGAAAAACTTGGGCTCTATATATCATACAGGGACATAAATGTACATTATTACACTCAGAAGAAAATGTGCCCAAGTATCAATTATTGTTAGTCTTTATAATCTGAAAATGCCTGTTTTGAAGTTGTAACCAGTATTTGCCTATAACTAACTTCTATTTTAATAATTTACTTTGAACCCAACATAGGAAATATCGATTATATTCCTTTTCAGATAGTTGTATTTGTGATTTAGCATAACTGAAAATAATTTCTAAAAGAGCAGTCAATAGTTTTCATATACTAGCAATAGTTTCTTCATATAAAGCAATCCTTATAATGTTAATAGCCGACACTTGTGATTACTTCTTCGAATGGATTTCATACATCATCTTAAAACATTGTTTTGGAATTATTCTCCTCTGTTGCTGATGAAATTGAGAGTTAAGCACCCTGTGAAATTTGCTATTTCATACTTCAAGAGGATGCCATCTGAGACTGTGGTCACTTTGAAAATTGATTTACTCATAAGGTAATAGCTTAAGATTTGAGCATGGTATAGTGTTAAGAAGTGTAAACACTTCTGGTTTTTTTTTGTTTTTTGGTTTTTTTTTTTTGGTTTTGTTTTTCGAGACAGGGTTTCTCTGTGCAGCTTTGTGCTGGAACTGTCTTTGGAGACCAGGCTGGCCTAAAACCCAAATCTATTTTTTTTTTTTTAATATTGAGTATCCATAAAAACTGTGTGTTTAACAATTATTTCATTTTCTACTATAAAATATACTTTTCAAAACACATTCCTGAACATTTCCAAGAAATGTCTGTATAATGGAAACTACACAGCAATAACAAAATAAAAGCTTTTGCTTACTTTCAGATGAAGAGGCCAAGGGTAAAATGTGAATTGGACAAAGTTGAATTCTTAGCATAGTTGTTATTTTCTTATTTGTCCAGAGCTCTCTCTCTTCTTGATAACTCTGCTGACAGCATTTTTCACTTCTTTGTTTCTGAGACTATAAATGAGTGGGTTAAGCATGGGGATCACAATGGTGTAGAACACAGAAGCCACTTGATCTTTTACCAAGGAGAAGGACTTATTTGATTTTAAATGAGTAAAGATCAGGGTTCCATAAAATATGGTAACTGCCAGGATATGAGAGGCACAAGTTGAGAAGGCCTTTTTTTTTCCTGTAGTTGAATTGATTTTCAAAATAGTAGAAAGAATGGACACATAAGACACAGATATTGTAATAAGGGACAACAGTAGGGTGGATCCAGCAAAGAAAAATATTGTGAATTCAATATCATATGTGTTGCTGCAAGACAGGGCTATAAGTGGAGATGTGTCACAAAAAAAGTCATGGATGACATTAGAGTTGCAGAAATCCAGTGTGGCCATGCATATCATATTAACAGTAGAATCCACAGCTCCAAACACATATGACACAGTAAGAAGGGCACTGCAGAATCTGCTGGACATAATAAATGAATAGTGTAGAGGATTACAGATAGCTACGTACCGATCATAGGCCATTGAAGACAGAAGGAAACACTCAGTAGCGGCCAAAAGGACAAAAAAGTACATTTGAGTGAAGCAGCCCATGAAAGAAATGTTCTTGTTTGAAGTCAGCAGGTTCTCTAAGGTTTTAGGTGTGATGACAGTTGAGTAACTGAGATCAAGCAATGACAGGTGGGTAAGGAAGAAATACATCGGAGTGTGGAGCTGGACATCTAGACGAATAATCAGCATCATGCCTATGTTCCCCAGCACAGTGACCAAGTATATCAGGAGAAAAATCACAGAGAGGACCAGCTGGATTTCTTTGGAATCTGTCAGCCCCATGAGGATGAAATCAGGCTTGTTTGTGTAATTACAGGTGTTCGTAATGAATGACCCCAAACTGTTCAGAAAACAATGGTGACACCTATGTTGATTGAATCTTAATAAAATGTTTTATGTATGTTTACCTATTTTCATAATTAATTTATATTTACTCAACGTTGATATAACTTTTATGGTGAATTAAAAAAAGGAGTGCCAAAAAGTGATGCATGATATTTGTTTATTAAGTAATAAAGAAAATAGAATTCTTTACATGTTCAATGTAACTTATCCCATCATTTGCAAAGAGGAACAACATGCAGAATATTAAATATTAAATAACAACTGAGGATTTGCATCAAATGACTCTTTATTGTCTATGTATTCTGACTCCTGAACATGCTTGTGATTCTATATTGCTCTTTTCCTTAGTTTTTAAAACTTAAACAACACTTTGACTATACAACGAAGAAAGCTAGAAAACCATTTAAAAGTATTATTTGCTCTTCATTTTCTTGAAATATGCATTGTGTCTCATTACTAATAAATCACCTTTTTAAAGAAGTGTTGTTGGCTGCGTTAAAGCTCATGACTATTGATGAAAAGATAATCTACCTCAGCAATTCAAAATTCTACTAGAATTAGAGTTTCAAAATACGACACTGACTTTTAGAATCTCATGTCATTAACACATTTTTTTTTTTTGCAGAAATCCTGACAGTTCTTGTGAAAGTCCCAATCTTAGTGTGTACAGTCTTACAATAAGCACCTTGTTTTATTTTAACTGTTCTCAGTTCTTATAAATTTCAGAATACTTACTGTGAGCCAAATAGGTGGGAAACAACAACCACAGACAGACCTTTCAATATCATATACCTAAAGTTTTGACAATGTTCAGTTTTTTTTCAAAAAGTAACAGAGGAAATAGGTTTAAGGATCTTAATGCTTCTGAAGTATGGTTTTCCTTCAGATATCCAAATATCAGTGTATCCATTTCCTTTAAAAGGGAAATCAGCCAAAATGTTTTATTCAGCTCTTGTTGAACTAGAACTTTCACAGTAGCTAAGAGCCAAATGAGTTCTAGGAGCTCCTATGTGTCTCAGTAGAGCAGTCTATGTCCTTCCTCTGTCCCTAATAATTATAGGGACATTCATCTAATAGTGATTAGCATCATGTAACCTGTGGTCATCCTCAGGGGCCAATTTTTAAGCAAGATTGGCCTCCTTTCAGAATCAAAGTTCAAGGAGTAATTGAGCCAAAGTTTTCATTTTCTCCAGAAGCCCCACAGTGAATAGAATGGACCAAGTCTTCCCTTTTAGTCATACATTTGCAATGTAGAGTGGCCATATGCAATCATTTTTAATTACTTCAGAAGAGAGAAGATGTTCACAGATATACATGTTTAGCAGTGGATTCTCAAGATGGTACATATGAAGTTTTCAGTGAGACATATTTTAAATGGAAAATAATGATTCTACAAAAATAGTCTGTGTTCATTTAAAAGAATATGCTACAATAAAATATCAGCATGCCTCATTTCTTTAGCTTGCTCATGATTTATTTTTTATTTCATTAAACATGACAAATGAGATACAAAATTAAAAATTACTAGCCATTAAAAAGCACGTAGTGGTGCAAAGCTTACTCCATTTGTATGGAATCAGGTTATACACTTTCTTAAATGAGAATAAACATTGAAGAATGTTTCCCCAGAGTGAAGCTTAGAAAAGAGAATAAGGTATTTTACACAGAGAGAATTGGAGTTAAAGACGCTTGCTGATCTGTCATCAATTTAAGGTGAAATAAAAAAATCTTTACATGTGAAAGTGTTTTCTTTAGTAGGGGGTACACACAACTTAGAATTTCAGGAGATATTTAATATTGTGGATAGAGACATTTACTTGTGTGTATTACATCTTTAATGAACTTTGTATGACCAATGCTATTTGTTAAATGAGTCTTAGCTATTACTAACTAGACAACATAGTTTGTGGAAACCAACATTCAACATGTGATAAACAGGTGACCTTGATGATTTCAGATAACTGAGATGCTAAGGTTGGCTCTCTACCTGAATCTCAGTATACATTCTAATTGCGAGATCACTGTCCAAGTAAAACATTTTCACTGATATATTTTTGTGAGTGTGGATTGCACATAGTCCAGGTCATGGTAAAGCCAATATGCCTATATGTAGTCATTGTGGAAGCCGGCATGTTTTCAGTTTGTGCTGTTTCAGCTTACATACTAATTCCATTTACAAAACCCCATGCCTCACTTTCTTCTTTCTTGAATTATTGTTACTATTGAATTATATTTATTTTATATTTCATTCATCAGAGAATAACCTTATCATTAATTTTTCTTAGTTTTTCTTAATTGAATTAATATATATTATATAAACAATGATTTGCACTATGAAAATTTTACACGTATATAATGTGATCATCTTAACTTTCCCTTCTTCCATTTCTTGTGCCCACCCCAGCTGTAATCGCCACTGGTTACATTTCTCTTCCCCAGGAGTCTTCTTGTAAATTTCGTGTTTGTTTTTCTCTCTATTCCATGTATCAGAGGAAACTTAATCCTTGGCTATCTGACTCTTGCTTGTTTCTCTTCACATAATGGTCTTTATTAATGTGCATTTTGTATCATTACTAATCTATGTCCATTTAATGTCTATAGAACACTGAACTTACATAGGTGCTAGACTTTATCTTCCCACTCATCTGTGGTTTGGTAAAAGCTTGCTGTGTGGCTTGACTGTAATGAAGGTGTTACAGAATAAGTGTGTAGCTATTTCTGATGGACAGTGCCTGTGGTGATGGCAAGTGTACATGAGGGATGGTATTACTAAGTTATATGGTAATTCTTTTTTTTGCTATTGTTTCCATTATTATACACATATTCTTTTCTTTTTAAAATATATGTATTTATTAAAGTTTTTTTTTTTCATTTTACATACCAAGCCCAATTCTCCCTCCCTCCCCTTTTCCCGCCTCCTCACTTCCCTCCCACTCTACCTCCATCTACACCTCAGAGTGGGTAAGGCCTCCCATGGTAGTCAACAAAGTCTGACATACCAAGTTTAAGGAGAGCCTAGCCCCTCCCCATTGTATCAAGGCTGAGCAGGGAATGGGCTCCAAAACGTCAGTTCATGCACCTGGGATAAGTCCTGGTCCTGCTGCCAGGGACCCCACAAAATTTATTTTCTTTATAAGTTATTCTTTACAATTTTATTACACACACATATACACATACACACACACACAATCATCCCCTATTATACTCTCTCTTCTCATTCTCAATGAAGCATTTGTTCTTATAATCATGTCTTTCCATTTGCATGCCTTTCTGGTTTATTTTGTTGTGATGCATTACATTTAATTTGTATTTCATTTATGAACATGGATGGGGCTTATTTAATTGAGCAAGAGAATTTACTGATGACTACTTCCTCATCTACAGCAAGCATAAACTTTCTGTAGTTCCTCAGCAAGAGCTAGGGTCTTATGAGCACTTCCCCACCTCCATGATGAGAGGCTAATGGGCCCAGTCCTGTGTAGACAGTCATGGTTGGAGAGAGTTTATTAGCAAAAAAGCCATGTCATATTCAGGTTTTCAGTGTACTGCTTCTCATTCTCTGGCTCATACAGTCTGCACCTTCTTCCATAAGATCCCCCAAAACTGTAATGGGAAAACAGAAATACCATTTAGATCTCAGGACTTAAAACCCATGTATTCTAAGCATTTTACCTTCAATGAGTCTCTGATTTAATAACTTCCTACTTAAGCACAAATATTTGTCAGGAAGATTGAAGGTAGGACAGATCTACTTGCATAAACATAAACACTTATAGCTATAATGATTGTTCTTAGAGCTGTATTTACTATATCCCAAATGTCCTGACATTTTATATTTTCATTTGTGTTTATTCTGGGAATTTTTATATTCAATTTGATTTATTCCATGGTCCATTCACAATTTGAAAGCATTTTATTTAATCACCACTCTTTCATATATTTTTTTTAGTTTATTTTGGTGTTGACTTATGGTTTAATTTAGTATGGCCTTTTAAAAAAACAATAATGTATTTTGTATTTTTATATTTGTTAAGAATTGCTTCATAGCATAAAATGTGATAAAATTTGGAGAAAGTGTCTTTAAATGGTTAGAAAAATGTTTTTAGCTGGGCACTGGTCGTGCACACCTTTAATCCCAGCACTTGGGAGGCAGAGGCAGGTGGATCTCTGTGAGTTCAAGGCCAGCCTGGTCTACAGAGTGAGATCCAGGAAAGGCGCAAAGCTACACAGAAAAACCCTGTCTCGAAAAAACAACAACAACAAAAAATGTTTTTATTAGATGCTAGATAAAATGATTATACTATAGATAGCTGTTCAATTCAACTACTCTATGTTGTAGTTTAAATATAGGGTTTTTTGATATTTCGCCACTGTTCATTGGAAATATGTATAATTCAGAAAGCATGGAAAGTACTACATGTAATGCATTGATAGAGAAAAATAAAATGTTAAATGTCTAAAAAGAATTATATAAAGACATCTAATAGTGTCAATATGAAAACTATTTTTTAATTGTTTATTTAGAATAAATTAAAGTTTGGTAGTTAACCATATAAATTTGCATTTCCTGAGTATTTAGTTACTAAACAGCAATGTATGTCAAACAATGCTTTTGGATTTCAGAAAACAGATTAATTCTGAAAAAATTCTAAATTCAGTGCATAGTATGCAATATGAACCTCCTTCTCCATCAATGATGGAGTGACGATGGTCTCAGTCTTACACATTTCTTATGCAGTTAGCCAGAGCTTCTCTGAGTCCATAATTGCAATGGGATTATTATATCCAGAGGAAAGCATTTCATGACACTCCTATCTACACTCTGTCTCTTTTTCTCAACCTTTGACAGGATATTTCTTTAGCCTTGAAATTGGGACTATAGATGTCTTCTTTAGGACTGAGGAATTACAGTAATTGATTCTCAACACTTTGGTCAGTTATGAATATCAGTATTAACTGATGCTCACTGTAATAGCAAGATTTGCTGACCACAGAGGTCAGGACTAATATATGAGTGTAAGCATAAATATATGGAAGACAGAAATTTACACTTTATGAAAAAAAAGCAATAGATCTAAGGACAATCTTTTTAGAGCCCAGAGCTATTAACATGAGCAGTCATCATTTCCTCCACGTAGACTAGGTCCTGAATACAATCAGAATATGATCGTTCACACAAAAACAGTTATGGAACTATTGCACTAATGGTTACATCTTACCTGGCCAGTCAGTATTGTCCTCATACAGTCTGCAGCTGAATAAAAATCAATCACTGGTAACTTTTCTCACTGGCAATTATTTTCTTTAAACACAAATGACTCTAATGCCTGTTGGTGAAGGCTTGTAATCCACCTACTACAAAGTTTAAGGTGGAGGATTTCAAAGCCTATCTAATAACAAAAGAAACAAAAAAAAGAAAAAATAAATCGCAAAAGTATGTCCAAAGTCAGAGTACATTCACAGTATATGTTTCTATGTTGAATTTCTAATAGGGAAGAAATGAATTAAGCAAAGCTCTATTGGTATTTGTCATATTGCAATAGGCATAAGCATGCAATTTATGTAAGATTTTTATCTGCATTGTTATGATTCATGTTGAAAATTGTACTACATCATTTTTGGTAGACTATAAATTATTTGACCTGTATTTCTTTTTCTTTAAGATTTATTTATTTATTTTTATAAATCTGTTTATTTATTTAACATCCCTACAGCATTTTTCCCACACTCCTCTCCTCTCAGTCCCTTCCACCAGTCCACCCTCTGTCATACCCCACAATCCACCACTTCTCCTTATCTGTTCAGGAAAGGACAGGCTTCCCATGGGTATCAACAAAACATGGCATATCAAGTTAAGGTAAGACTAAACACCTCCCCATTTATTAAGATGGGACATGGTGTCCCAGTATGATTAGTAGGGTCCCAAAAGCCAGTAGAAGAGTCAGAGACAGCCCCTGTTACCACTGTTAGGAGCCCTGCAAGAGGACAGAGCTACACACCTGTAATGTATATGTAGAGTGCTTTAAGTCAGTCCCATACAGGCTCCCTGGTCGGTTGTTGGTTCAGTCTCTGTGAGCTCAGATTAGTTGATTCTGTAAGTTTTCTTGTTGTGTCCTTGACTCCCCTGGATCCCACAATCCTTTCTTCCACTCTTCTTCAGAATTCCACAAGCTCTGCTTAATGTTTGGCTATGGGTCTACATCTGTTTCCATCAGTTGCTGGACAAAGCTTCTCTAATGGCATTTGCCTAGACACCAATAAAATCATAGGAGATGGCCAGCTCAGGTAACATATTGTCTATTGCAATTGGACACCTAGAGCTCCACCTGGGGCCTGGCTGAGGATCTCTGCATCTACTTCCATCAGTTATTGGATAAGAGTTCCAGCACGACTATTAGGGTGTTTGGCCATCTGATCATCAGCCAGGTCCCTGGTGGAGTTCCAGGTGTCTAATTGTCGAGAAAGAGGAGGGACTGTAAGAGTGTGAATTGTTGAGACCAAGATTGGAAAAAGCACAGGGACAAATAGCCAAACGAATGGAAGCACATGAATTATGAACCAAAAGCTGTGGAGCCCCCAGCTAGATCAGGCCCTCTTGATAAGTGAGACAACTGAATAGCTTGAACTGCTTGGGAGGCATCCAGGCTGTGGGACCGGGACCTGTCCTTAGTACATGAGCTGGTTGTTCTGAACCTTGGGCTTTTGTGGGGACACTTTGCTCAGCCTGGAAGGAGGGGACTGGACCTGCCTGTACTGAATCCACCAGGTTTAAATGAATCCCTAGGGGTGTCTTGGCCCTGGAGGAGATGGGAATGGAGGGGAGGGGCTGGAAGAAAGTAGGGCCGGGGGCAGGAGGGGGCAGGATAGAGGGAACCCATGGCTGATGTGTAAAATTAAAACACAAATATAATAATAAAAATATTTAGAAAAAAACCATATTGTCTATTGCTAGGAGTTTTAGCTGGCGCATCCTTGTAGATTCCTTTGCACCAGGTTTTTATCTGACCCCTAAACCTCCCCTTTCTAGTAGTAGTCTCTTTTAGCACTCTCCCCCTCCATTCTACACCAACCCTGATCACTCATGTTCCCATGCCCATCCTCCCGCAGTCAACTCATGCAATCTGTTGAACCATCCTTGTTACCTAGTCTGTCTAGGTCTGTGGCTTATAGTATAGTCATCCTTTATTTTATGACTAATATCCAATTAAGAGTGAGTGCAAACCATGTTTGTTTGTCCTTTTGGTCTGATTTACCACACTCAGGATAATTATTTTCTAGTTCTATTCATTTGACTACAAATTTCTTTTTTTTTTTTTTTTGCCTACAAATTTCATGATGTCATTGTTTGTAACAGCTGAATAATACTTTACTTTATTGTGTGAATGTGCCACATTTTCTTTATCCATTTCTCGACTGAGGGACATCTAGGTTGTTTCCAGATTCTGGCTATTACAAATAAAGCTGCTATGAACATAGTTGAACAAGTGTCCTTGTAGTATGATATCTGCCCAAGAGTGGTACAGCTGAATCTTGGTGTAGATTAATTCCCAGTTTTCTGAGAAACTGCCACACTGGTTTCCAAAGTGGCTGTACATAGTTTGCACTTCCACCAGCAGCTCCACTTCTTCTCCAGAATAAACTACCATTAGTGTTTTTGATCTTAGCCATTCTGACAGTTGCAAGATCTAAACTCTGAGTCTCAGCCATTTGAGATTCTTCTGTTGATAATATTGTGTTTAGATCTGTACCACATTTTCAATTGCATTATTTTGTTTGTTGAGGTCTAGTTTCTTGAGTTCCTCATGTATTTTGGAAATCAGCCCTCTGTTGATGTGGGGTTGCTGGATATCTTCTCTTATTCTGTAGGCTTCACTTTTATCCTATTGATGGTGTCCTTTGCCTTGCAGAAAATTTTCAGGTTCATGAGGTCCTATTATTAAGTGCTGATCTTCATGTCTGTGCTATTGGTGTTTTGTTCAGGAAGTTGTCTCCTGTGGCAACATGCTCAAGGCTGGTTTCTACTTTCTCTTCTATCAGGTTCCATGTATCTGGTTTTATGTTGAGGTCTTTGATCTACTTGGACTTGAGTTTTGTGCAAAGTTTTAGATATGGATCTATTTGCATTCTTCTACATGTGGACATCCAGTTATACCAGCACTATTTGTTGATGATGCTTTCCTTTTTTTTCCATTGCATAATTTAGGCTTCTTTGTTAAAATCAGTTTACATAGGTACGTGGATTTCTGTCTGGATCTTCTATTAAATTCTATTGATCCACCTGTCTGTTATTATGCCAATTCAATGTGGTTTTTATTACTGTAGTACAGCTTGAAATAAGGGATGGTGCTACCTCTGGAAGTTCTTTTGTTGTACAGGATTGTTTTAGTTTTCCTGGAATTTCGTTTTTCTTATGAAGCTGAGAATTGTTCTTTCAATGTCTGTAAAGAATTGCATTGGGATTTTAGAGAAGAATGCATTGACTCTCTAGATTGATTTTGGTAAGATGGCCATTTTTACTATGTTGCTCCTACTGATCCATCATGGGAGATCTTCCCATCTGCTATTTCTTTCTTCAAAGACTTGAAATTCTTGTCCTACAGGTCTTTCACTTGATTGGTTAGAATTACATCAAGATATTTTATATTATTTGAGGTTATTGTAAAGAGTATTGATTCCCTGAATTCTTTTTCAGCCCATATATAATTTGTATATAGGAAGGATAGTGATTTTTTTTTTAGTTAATCTTGTATCAAGTCACTTGTCTAAAACTGTTTATCAGCTGTAGGAGCTCCCTGGTAAAATATTTGGGGTTGTTTATGTATACTATCATATCATGTGAGACTAATACTTGGACTTCTTCCTTTCTAATTTATATCCCCTTGATTTCCTTTAGTTATCTAATTTCTTTAGCTAGAACTTACAGTAATATATTTAATATATGTGGAGAGATTGGACAACTTTGTCTTGCTCCTGATTTTAGTAGAATTGTTTTAAGTTTCTCTCCATTTAATCTGATGTTGGTAAGTGGCTGCTGTAAACTGCCTCTATTGTGCTTAGGTGTGCCTCTCCTAACTATGATCTCTTCAAGACTTTTCATCATGAAGGGGTGTTGGATTTTTTTTTAAAGATTTTTCAGTATCTAATGAGATGATGATGTGGTTTGGTTTTGTTAGCCTTTCAGTTTGTTTATATTTTCACATGTTGAACCATCCCTGCATCTCTGGGATGAACCCTACTTGATCTTTGTGGATAATCTTTTTAATGTCTTCTTGGATTAGGTTCACCAGCATTGTATTGGGTATTTTTGCATCAGTGTTCATGAGTAAAATTAGCCTGTAATTTTCTTTGTTGAGTCTTTTTATGATTTGGGTATCTGAGTGATTGTGGCCTCATAACATGAATTTAACAATGTTCCTTCTGTTTTATGAAATAATTTGAGTAATATTGGTATTAGATTTTCTGTGAAAGTATAGTAGAATTCTGTACTGAAATCATCTGTCCCAATGTTTTCTTTTGTTGTTGTTGTGAGACTTTTAGTTACTGCTTCTATTTCATTAAGATTCATCAGTCTATATAAATTGCTTATCTGATTTTGATTTCACTTTGGAAAGTAATATCTATCAAGAAATTTATCCATTTCTGTTAGATTTTTCAATTTTGTGGATTACAGGTTTTTGTTGTATGATTTAATGACTCTCTGAGTTTCTTAGAGTCTGTTGTTATGTCCCCCTTTTCATTTCTGATTATGATATTCCATCCTTCCTTTGAGTTAGTTTGGATATGGGTTTATCTACTTTGTTGATCTTCTCAAAAACAAAACTCTTTTATTTTATTGATTTTTTTCTTAGGTGTGTTTGCTTCTTTTTGTTGTAGAGCTTTCAGGTGAATTGTTAAGTTGGTAGACTGAGATCTCTCCACATTCTTCATGAAGTCACTTAGTGCTATGAACTTTACTCTTAGCATTGCTCATTGCATCCCAAAAGTTAGGGTATGTTATGTATCCACTTTCATTGAATTATAGGAAGTCTTTCATTTATTTCTTTATTTCTTCATTGACCCAGTGGTAACCCAGCATAGAGTTCCTCAGTTTCCATGAGTTTCTAGGCTTTCTGTTGTTTCTGTTGTTGAAATCCAACTTTAATACATGGCAGTATGATAGGATACAGGAGGTTATTTCAATTTTCTTGTATCTGTGGAGAATTGTTTGGTGGCCAAGTATATGGTCAACTTTGGAGAAGATGCCATGAGATGCTAACAAGGAGTATTCTTTTGTGTTAGGTTCATTTAAGTCATAACATCTGTTAGTTCTGTTATTTCACTATTTAGTTTCTACCTGGAAGACCTGTCCATTGATGAGAATGGGTTGCTAAAGCCCCCCCCCCATTATTGCGTGAGGTTTGATGTGCAATTTAAGATTTAGTAATGTTTCTTCTACAAATGAGAGTGCCTTTATATTTTGGTCATAGATGTTCAGAATTGAGACATCATCTTGGAGTATTTTTCTCTTGATAAGTATGAAATGTCCTTCTTCATCTCTCTTGATTAATTTTAGTTTCAAGTCTATTTTGCCTGGTATTAAAATAGCTACACTAGCTTGCTTCTTATGTCCATTTAATTGGGAAACCTTTGTCTAACCCTTTATTCTGAGGTAATGTCTATCCTTGATATTAAGGTACATTTCTTGTATGCAGAAGAATGATGAATCCTGATTTGGTATCTATTCTGTTAGCCTTTGTATTTTTATTGATGAACTGAGTCCATTAATATTGAGGGATATGAATGACCAATGATCGTTAATTCCTGTTATTATAATTATTGTTGGATCTCTTTATCATCTATTAATCTATCAATCTATCTATCTGACTATCTATCTATCTATCTATCTATCTATCTATCTATCTATCTATCTATCTCTGTGTGTGAGTGTGTGTGTGTGTGTGTGTGTGTGTGTGTGTGTGTGTGTATGTGTGTGTTTGTTTTTCCCTCCTTTGTATTTTTGCAGGTGTGAGATTATCTATGGCCTGCGTTTTTGTGGATGTAGTTAACTTCCTGGAGTTGGAGTTTTCCTTCTAATAACTTCTTTAGGGCTGGATTTAAAAACAGATAGAATTTAAATTTGGCTTTGTCATGAAATGTCTTGTTTTATCCATCTATCGTAATTGACAGTTTTGCTGGATATACTATTTCGAGGCTGGAATCTGTTGTCTCTTCTTGATTTTAAGGTCTCTGTTGCATCTTTGTTTGGTTTAGGAATCAGAGTAATTGTAGCCTCATAAAGAAGTTTGGTAATACACCTTCTGCTTCTATTGTATGGAACAATTTAAAGAGTATTGGTATTAAGTCTTCTTTGAAGATCTGGTAGAATTCTGCAGTGAAACCATCAGGTCCTGGGCTTTTTATGGTTGGGAGACTTTTAATAACTGATTCTATTTCCTTAGGGTTTTTGGACTATTTAAATGGTTTATCTGGTCTTGATTTAACTTAGGTATGTGTTACCTATCCAGAAAATTATCCATTTCTTTTAGATTTTCCAGTTTTGTGGAGTAGAGGTTTTTGAAGTATGACCTGATGATTCTCTGGATTTCCTCATTGTCTGTTGTTATGCCCCCTTTTCATTTCTGATTTTGTTAATTTGGATGCTCTCTCTCTGTCTTTTGGTAAGTTTGGGTAGGGGCTTGTCTATCTTGTTGATCTTCTCAAAGAACCAACTCTTTGTTTCATTAATCCTTTGTATTGTTCTCTTTATTTCTATTTTATTGATTTCAGCTCTCAATTTGATAATTTCCTGGCATCTGTTCCTCCTGCAAGACTTTGCTTCTTCCTGTTCAAGGGCTTTCATGTGTGCTGTCAAGTCACTAGCGTGAGATTTCTCCAGCTTTCAGTGGTTTAAATTTCCCTCTTAGCACTGCTTTCATACTATCCCATAAGTTTGGGTATGTGGTGTATTCATTTTCATTGATCTCTAAGAAGTCTTTAATTTCTTTCTTTCTTCCTTAACCCATTGGTGATTCAGTTGAGCATTATTCAGTTTTCATGAGATTGTAGGATTTCTGTAGTTTTTTCTGTTGTTGAAATCTAATTTTAAACCATGGTGGTCTGATAGAACACAGGAGGTTATTCCAATTGCTTTGTATCTGTTAAGATTTGCTTTGTGGCCAAGTATGTGGTCGATTTTAGAGAAGGTTCCATGGGGTGCTGAGAAGAAGGTATATTCTTTTTTGTTCGTGTGAAATGTTCTGTAGCTATTGATTAAGTCCATTTGAGCCATAACATCATTTAAGTCCATTATGTCTCTGTTAAGTTTCAATTTGGCTGATCTGTCTAGAGGTGAAAGTGGGGCGTTGAAGTTTCCCACTATTAATGTGTGGGGTTTTATATGTGATTTAAGCTTTAGTAATGTTTCTTTTACATATGTTGGTGCCCTTGTGTTTTGGGCATAAATGTTCAGAATTGAGACTTCATCTTGGTGGATCTTTCCTGTGATGAGTATGTAATGTCCTTCATCATCTCTTTTGATTGATTTTAGTTTGAAGTCTACTTTGCTGGATATCGGGATGGCTACACCAGCTTGCTTCTTAAGACCATTTGATTGGAAAGTCTTTTCCCAGCCTTTTATTCTTAGGAGGTATCTCTCTTTGAATTTGAGGTGTGTTTCTTGTATGCAGCAGAAAGACGGGTCCTGCTTTTGCATCCATTCTGTTAGTCTGTGTCTTTTTATAGGTGAATTAAGTCCATTGATATTAAGGGATATTAATGACCAGTGATTGTTAGTTCTTGTTGTTATTTTTATTTTTTGGTGGTAGTGTGTGTGTTCTTCTCTTCTTTGGGGTTTACTGCTGGGGTGTTGTCTATTGCCTGTGTTTTCATGGGTGTATCTGCCTTCCTTAGGTTGGAATTTTTCTTCTAGTGCTTTCTGTAGGGCTCAGTTTGTGGATAAGTATTGTTTAAATCTGGTTTTGTCTTGGAAGGTCTTGTTCACTCCATCTATGATGATTGAAAGTTTTGCTGGGTATATTAGTCTAGGCTGGCATCCATGGTCTCTTAGTGTCTGCATTATATCTGTCCAGGTCCTTCTGGCTTTCAAAGTCTCCATTGAGAAATCGGGTGTTATTCTGATGAGTTTGCCTATATAAGTCACTTGGCCTTTTCCCTTTGCTGCACTTAATATTCTTTGTTTATTCTGTACATTTAGTTGTTTGATTATTATGTGGTGAGTGGACTTTTTTGGGGGGTCTAGTCTGTTTGCTGTTCTATAGGCTTACTCTATCTTCATAGGCATTTCCTTCTTTAAGTTGGGAAAGTTTTCTTCTATGATCTTATTAAATATATTTTCTGTGGCTTTGAGTTGGTGATCTTCTCCTTCCTCTATCCATATTATTTGTAGGTTTTGTCTTTTCATGGTGTCCCAAATTTCTTGGATGTTTTGGGTCATGACTTTGTTGGCTTTAGTGTTTTCTTTGACTGATGAATCTATTTCTTCTATGGTATTTTTAACACCAGAGATCCTCTCTTCCATCTCTTGCATTCTGTTGTTTATACTTGCATCTGAATTTCCTGTTTCTTTACTCAGATTTTTCTATTTCCAGCATTCCCTCTGCTTGTGTCTCCTTCATTTTTTCTGTTTCCCTCTTTAGGTCTTGGACTATTTCCCTCATCTGTTTCATTGCTTTTTCATGATTTTCTTTCAGGGACTTATTGTTTTGTTTGACTTCATTTGTCCTTTCCTCTAGTTTTTTATAGGGTTCTTCCCATTTTTTTTTGTTTGTCTGTTCCTCCACTTTATTTTTGATTTCTTCTATGTAAAGCTCTAGCCTCTTCATGATGTTATTTACAAAGTTGTTGTCTTCTGCTTCTTCCCTTCTGTGATGTTCAGGTCTAGCTGTTGGAGGAGGGCTAGGTTCTGGTGATGATGTATTGCTCTTTATTTTGTTGTATGTACTTCTGCCTTGACATCTGCCCATCTCCTTGAGAAATCATTTTTGGTCTTATCAGGGCACTTGGTCAAGACAAAGCTGACAGATTTATGAAGCCTCTCTATTGTTCAGATGGAAGCTTGGGCCAGATGGGAGCTCTGGTACCGATGGGAGTGCTGGCTGCATAGGAGCTGGTGGCTGGTCTCTGAGTCTCAGAAAGTTTCTGGGGTTTCCTTACTTTGTCCAGATGGGAGTTCTGGGGCAGGATGGAAGTTGGGGGCTGCTTTCTAAGTCTCAGGAAGTGGCTGGGGTTTCAGACCAATGCCTCTGGTCCAGATGGGTGTTCTGGGGCCTTCTCTGAGTTTATCATCTGGGATTCTCTTTTTTTATATTCCTTTTATTCTTAGGTTTGGTCTTTTCTTAATATCCCAGATTTAATTGGTGATTTCCTTTAGGGATTTTTTATACATAACATGTCCTTTGGCCAATGAATCCATTTCTGATTTTGTGTCTTCAATGCCTGAGAATCTTTCTTCCATCTCATGTATTCTGTTGGTGATGCTTGCATCTGTAGTTCCTGTTCAATTATACAGATTTCCCATTTTCAGAATTGCCTCTGTTTGAGTGTGTGTGCGTGTGTGGTTTTTTTATTGCTTCTATTTCTATTTTTTAGTTCTTGAACATTTCCCTTCATCTGTTTATTTCTTCTTAGCATTCTTGGGATTCTTTTAGGGATCTATTGATTTCACCTGATATTTTTTCTTTTTATTATTATTATTATTATTATTATTATTATTATTATTATATTTGTGTTTTCTGCTAATTTTTTGTATGTCTTTTCTTCCATTTCTTTAAGGTATTTCTTTCATTCCATCCTTAATTGCCTCTATCATCTTCATAAAATCATTTTAAGGTCAATTTCTTGTGCTTCAGCTGTGTTAGATTATTTAGTTCTTGTTGTCATAGGATAACTGGCCTTTGGTGGTACAATATTATCCTTTCTGTTATTTACTGTGTTCTTACACTGACACTTATGCATCTGCATTTGGGTGGTCTAGGTGTTTATCTTTGTTGGATGGGTGTTCTGTTCCTAGGTTTCTCTTTCTTCACTGGTATTCTGGCCTGGGGTTTCTAGATCTGGCCTGAGCTCTTGTAAATGCAAAGTCTTCTTCAGAGTTTGTAGGCCAGGATATGGAGCCCAGAGAAGAGGATTCAGTCTGGAGTTGCTTGATAGGCTTAAAAGGGTTATGTGGGTGGTGGGCAGTTTCTTACCTGGGGTCCCTAGGAAAAGCTTGTCCCCTGGTAAAAACTTTGGATGCTTTGGTCCCTAGTGTGGAGACTAGGGGAGAGGGTGCAGCCTGAGATTATTGTGTGGCTTTTAAGAGTATTAGCAGGCATTGTGTGGTATCTTATTTATAGTCCCTAAGATGACTCTCACCTCCAATAAAGCTGCTAGTTTTGTGGCCCTTGTATGAAGCCCAAGAGAAGGGGTGCAGTCTGGCGTTATTGGGTAGGCTTAAAGAGGTTTTGTGAACAGTGGGTAGTTTATTACCTGGAATCTCTAGGACTAGCCTGGCCTCCCATAAGGTTACAGAAGCTGTGCAGCCTATTATGGAGCCCAGGGAAGGAGGTCTATTTTATTTTATTTTATTTTATGTATGAGTGCTCGTATAAGTTTATATGTGCCATAAGTGTACTGTAATCAAGAAGGACAGAAGAAGGCATTATTAGATCTCCCAAAACTAGAGTTATATACTGTTTATTTAGCAGCCAAGTGAGTACTGAGAACCAAACCCAGCTTTATTGCAACATTAGCATGCTGTCCATATTGCTCTGTGTTGCTCTGTGTAAATAAAGTTCTGATTGGCCAGTGGCCAGGCAGGAAGTATAGGCGGGACAAGAGAAAAGAGAATTCTGGGAAGTAGAAGGCTGGGGGAGAGACACGGCCAGCCACTGCCATGAAAAGCAACATGTAAAGACACTGGTAAGCCACAAGCCATGTGGCAAAGTATAGACTAACAGAAATGGGTTAATTTAAGATAGAAAAGGTAGATAACAAGCAGCCTGCCATGGCCATACAGTTTGTAAGCAATATAAATTTTTGTGTGCTTTCTTGGTTGGGTCTGAGTGACTGTGGGGACTGGCGGGTAAGTTAGATTTGTCCTGATTGGGCCAGGCAGGAAAACTCTAACTACATCAGTAAATACTTTTATCTGCTGAACCAATGCTTCAAATCTAATTTGCTTCTCTGAGTCTGAGGTCACTACTATTAACAGAAAATAACCACTGCTGATATTGGGAATGAAATAAGGAATGCTTCTACTGATCCTTTCAAACAGGCAGATATTAAAAAAAAAACCATGTATGCATGTTTCTAATACCTTTGATAGTTACATAAAGGGTACATTCTTTAAACATGCAACACAAGGAATAAGTTATGTAAATATTTTCATGTCTAGTTACATATTTAATGAAAACTACTACAAAAAAAGAGAGGCATTTTTAAGCATAAAAAACTCAGTGTTCCACAAGACTGAAATTTGAGAGGATGTTGGATGGACATTCTTTAACCATGCAGAAGATAGCAGCTAGAGCAGCAGAAAAATAGCACCACCTGCAAATATTTGTGACTCACACTTTAGTCAATTCGGGACATATAAGGATAAAAACATACCTGTTGGCCCCATCCAAGGACAGTTATGTCTTTTTTGAGCCAATCTCTTTCTAGGCCTCTTTACTGTTCTCTGAAACTTATTCCCTAGCATAAATCCCATCTCCTGAATAATGCTGTCTTATGATCTCCATCCCTTTACCAAGTTCACTTTTTGTTTGTAAAAAAGTACTTGTGTATTTATATTTGAGACATCTAATATACTACTGTGAAAATCACACCAGCTCTTGCCAGCTACTCTAGGGAACATTTAACATTAACATACACATCTCAATTTCTTCTGTTTTTGAATTATATTTTTGTGGAAACAGGAAACCAATATGTATACAGTTGAATGACTCTATGCATAAAATCTATATGATATAACTGTGATTAGCACTAGTGTCAAAATGCTAGAATTAAAATATGAGGTATTTTGTAACTAGCAGTTTAATGATGAGCAAGTTATTTATTCTATGAATGAAGCAGACTCATCAGTATAGTAGGTCTACTAAGTACAATTAATGAGATGCTGCACTGAGCTGGAAGTATAATTCTTATGGTCATTTTCTTAATCATGTTAAAATAAAACAAAACACAAAGCATAAGACATACAAAGAATATAGCTAATAACTTCTATGAAATATAAACGAATTACAAGAGAGGGATGTCAACAGATATCACTTCAAATACACAAAGCAAGGGTGATTTCATTAAGTAAGAAAAAATATTTTCAATTATTTGCATGAAGCAATATTCAATAAAGAAATAAAATGGATAACTGTCAAAACTGCTTAGCATGACTCATGTAATGGATGAGTTTAGGAGTGAGGACATCATATTTCACTGATTATCAATTGTACAGAGTAGGAGGTTACTCTACATGTGAACAAAAGACTATGTCTTTTGCTAAGAAGGTATTAAAACAGAATCCAAATTTATTCTATAGGTAAAATCAACATAAGCTCATAGAATGGTTAAAATATTGTTTGATATGATAAAATTTCAATAAGATTCTTAATATTTAGTTTGACCAGGTGTATATGATTACAGAAGCCTGAAAATGCATCATTTGTGAGATGGAGGTTGGAATACCAGGATTCTGAGGTCATCTCTGCAACACAGTAAGTTGAAAACCACCATTACCTAAAGAGACCCTGTATCAAAACAAAACCTAAATCTTTTCTTTAGTATGGGCCCTAACTGCACGTCATGTGATGGATTCACTTAGTCTCATTCCACTTATAAAAACTCACTTTTCATCTCTCAGCAAGTATAATTTGTGAACAGCTTCTTGGTTTTCTGTTTTCAATTGATTTGTTTTAAGAGAGAGCAAGAACTTTAAGTCTGGTGAGTAGAAAAAGAGAGGCTGGGGAAAAAATAAGGATGATAAAAAGGTATTGTTATGAAATTCCCAGAGAATAAATTTTAAAAAAAGATAAATATAAAGCCAAATAAATCAAAAAATAAAAAACTGAGCTTGTCAAATAAAAATGTAATTTCCATTAGTTAAGGCTTTTTTTTTATTATTTCTTAGTTGTCAATTTTATTGTAAATATAAAAACTACATATAAAGTATAAAATGCATTTTGGTATATGTTTTAGATAAAATATAGTAGTGTCACATTTAAATATAATTGTAAAACTATCTAAATTTAGATGTCACCTTACCAGATTTTGTTGCTCTCCATGATAACTCAAAAACAAAATTAAAATAAACTTTAGAAACAAACATAAATAAAAGCAAGTTAAAAAATTGTTAAAATGATTAGAAAAAATGAAACAAATAAACAAGCGTGATCTTCTTTAAAGTGTATTCAGTATCAGTAATGAGCCAAAGCAAGATATCAGAGAGCTATAAACACTTATGATTTTCATATTTCTAATTACAAACACAAGCAAATTGGAATACTAATAATTGCAGATTCTAGACAATACCAGTACAAGAACAAAAATTAAACTTAATACTATTCTGTGATATAAGATGCCTCCAACAAGTTTACAAATAACAGATAAATATATTAAAGTTTTGAAAAAATCAGTTGACATTTTTAATTTGTAAACAATTATCAATTATCTATTAAAGATAGAGTTTACATTTGTTTGTAAGGACTTGTGAGTTTTAAGAAAAATAACTAAATACTGTTTGTAGTATAAGGTTTATATATTTCAGCAAACAAATATTTAGATAATATTTTCTGTTGGATTGAAATAATTTCAGTACTTATTGTTACAGGAATTAAGCAACACAATTTAGCTAAAGAGACCACAGAGGATAGTTTAGGTTGTTACCATTGCTTTGGATTGCTGGCCTGAATCAGGTGTTGAAACACACTATTGCTGAAGTTTATATGCATTTTAGTTACAAGACAAAGAGAAATAAAGCTGGAACTGTAGTAGGAACTTATTTCTTGTTGCTGGTCAGTATACTCAGAGCTTGAAGGGACTGTTCACAGGCTGAGTGGGATAGAAAAGTCATCAATGCTATTTACTCAGCTGTGGACACTGCATGTTACAATACCCAACTTTTCAGATGTGCCCAATCTTAGAATAGCGGCATGGATATTTCAAGAGTAACAAACCACACTTCTACTACTTTTGATATCTCTTTTAGAAACTATACCTGGTACTGAAATCTGATCAAAAGTCTATGATCCGGGAGATTACAGGTCCTATAGGAGAACATACTGACAGTATTTTGCTGAATGGACATATTATCAAACTGTCTTCTAAATGTGTATGCTTATATCCATAGAATAGCACTACTCTAACATTTAGACATGAAACTTCGTTTATGTAATAGGAAACTGAATTCAAGCACATATGTGGTAAAAATACTGAGAATAGTGACTGTTGAGGAATCATCAGTAAAGGAAAATCTTTCACTCATTCCCAAACCAGGGAACCTTTAAGAAGAGGTGGTAGGAGGAAGGCAATAGTAAAAGGATTGGGAGAAATGCTGTGGAGACTGCAGTCCAGTCAGGACCTGGCCCTTGTGTCCATGAAGACAAAGAAGATAGAGATATCTGTAAGAGCTTCCTCAGACCTTTCAACTTTCTGCCATGTATATGTGTGGTGTCTTTGAATTCCCACTTTACCTCAATGTGATCATTTAATGATTGCCAGGAGAGATTACCATCTTCTTTTTGCTGATATAGACATGGCTGACTTTTCCATGCTCCAGAAAATTATCTGTCACTTATGTTTATATAAGCTAACTAGGCAAAATAGATCAAAGAAAAAAATCTATAAAAGCATAACTAGCTCGGAAAAAGAGAGATGGGTGGAATAAAAGTGGGTAATGGGGGTTTAATAATACATGTATATATACATGCACATGGATGTCTCTAATTGTTATAATGTTTCTAGTCCTTAAAAACTAAATATTTTTCATGAGCTGGCTGTTTGGAACTTTGGGCTTACACAGGAACACTTTGCTCAGCCTCAAAGGAGGGGACTGGACTTGCCTGTACTGAATCAACCAGGTTGAGCTGAATCCCCAGAGGAGTCTTGGCCCTGGAGGAGATGGGAATGGAGGGGAGGGGCTGGGGGGAAGGTGGGGGCGGGGGATGGAGGGAGGATAGGGGAACCCATGGCTGATATGTAAAATTAAAACACAAATATAATTTAAAAAAACCCAAAATTTTTCAAACTTTCACCAACACTAGCATATACAGTTTTGTTAAATTAATTCTCTTTAACAGTTTACTCTAGATTTGTGCTGTACATTCCAGAGAATGCTCTTAGATAGACATGTTTTGTTTGGAATGAATGAATTTATTTAGTATATAGCAAGACTCAGTAAAACAACAAATAAAAGGTTAGCTAGACAGATAAAGTATAGATGATGATGATATGTAGATGGTAGATAGGTAGGTAGATAGATAGAATATATTATATATATATATATAAAACACATGATCAGATCTAGTTCTCAAAATAGCCAGCCAAAAGCAACTAGGATAAAATCTGTAAGGACTCCAGATGGAGGTCCCAATAGGGATAATAAAGCTTCCCTTTGAGTGTGACTTCCAATTAAAACTGCAAATATGAACAGATGAAGATAACATTATCAAATTGGACACACACATTATCAATCAGAAACCAGGGTAACTGAGGCAGTCATCTAATGTTCCCAATTGAGCTCTCTCTCCACGGATGAATTTTTAGCTCCTTTTTCCAACTATAAGTTCTTTATTTCATAGTATAAACAGGAGCAATGTCTGTTGGACATGGTTAACCCTCTAGTGGTGCCCAAGAATACAATGTGACTATTTGTTATTCCCTTTCATCAATATTGTAGTGTTATGAGAGCAATAATGTCATTGGAGATATTGGCAGATACTTTGAGGCAAACAGGCTTGGCTGTGAAATGAGACAGGGCTACATGACTTTCAAACCCAACTTCAATGAGCACAAACACCACCTGATAATTTACCAATATAATGTATGTTACAAAATCAGTGTTTGATCATCACTGATTGTATTCCTTCTCAATCTAATTGTGTTTTCCTGAAATTTATTTGAAAACACAAGTAGATATTCTCCAAGAAGGGGCTTCATGAATATAAAATATTAGAAACTAAGTATTAAAAAAAATTAATAATATTGTGTTTACTATGCTTATTTTTGAACATATTTAATCTATTATTCTATCATACACCTAAAGTTACTCTGTCTACTCTGAAGCTGAGTAAAATGAGATTTAAACATTTAGAGAATCATTCATCATTTCATAGCTAGCTAGTTAATTCATATATTATAAAAGAATTATTTGTAAGCTATTGATATTGTGTCAAAGTTAACTTTTCCATGGCATAACTAAAATTTAGTATGTTGAGTTTCTGTTTAAGATAGGCTTAGAATTACACGTTTATTTTATTAATTTCTACACTATATGCCTTCAAAACATAATTATTTTAACAATGACTAATGTGTTTCCTGACTTTCAAATATGATAAAGTTTGGAAACCACATTCCTGTGAATGGTCAAATAAAGTGTTTTTGTAAGGCAGCTATACATACATAAAAGTCAGGCTGTCAGAGTCAGGCATGCTTAGAGAGACAAAGTAAGGGAGAAATTAACATGAAAAAAGGAAACAGTTTAATCACTCAGTGCCTGTGTGAACTTAACTGCCTTGAGCCCTCCCGCTTCTTGATAATTCTGCTGACAGCATTTTTCACTTCTTTGTTTCTGAGACTATAAATGAGTGGGTTCAGCATGGGGATCACAATGGTGTAAAAAACAGAAGCCACTTGATCTTTTCCCAAGGAGTAGGACTTACTTGGTTTCAAATAAGTAAAGATTAAAGCTCCATAGAAGACAGTGACTCCCAGGAGATGAGAGGCACAAGTAGAGAAGGCTTTGTGCTTTCCTGAAGCAGAATTGATCTTCAAAATAGTAGTCAGAATGGACACATAGGATGCAGATATTGTAATAAGAGAGACCATTAATGTGAAACCAGCAAATATGAATATAACGATTTCAGTGTCATGTGTGTCATTGCAAGACAGTGCTAAAATTGGCGATGTGTCACAAAAAAAGTGATGAATTACCTTGGATCTGCAGAAATGTAAGGTACTCATACAAAGCATATTAACAGTGGAGTCCATAGTTCCAATCATATAGGAACCAGTGATAAGGGCAGTGCAGACTCTTGTGGACATAATAACTGGGTAGTGTAGAGGGTTGCAGATAGCTACATATCTATCATAGGCCATTGAAGCAAGAAGAAAACATTCCGCAGCAGCTAAGAGAACAAAAACATACATCTGAGTAAGGCAGCCAGTAAAGGAAATAATCTTGGTGGAAGTCAGCAGATTTTCTAAGGTTTTAGGTGTGATGACAGTTGAGTAACTGAGATCAAGGAATGACAAGTGAGTCAGAAAGAAATACATTGGAGTGTGAAGCTGAGCATCTAGACGAATGACCAGCATCATGCCTATGTTCCCCAGCACAGTTACCAGGTATATCAGGAGAAACAGCACAGAAAGGGCCAGCTGGATCTCCTTGGAATCTGTCAGTCCCATGAGGATGAAGTCAGGATCATTTGTGTAATTCTGAGTGTGCATAGTGAATTACCCTGAAACAAAGGAGAAATCAAAGGTGATCTCAAGCTGAACAACTTTACAAAGAGTTTTATTGCATTGTACATGGCGGTATTTGTTTTGGTATAGTTTGGGTTAGCTCAATATTGGTATTTCTTTTACAGTACAAGGACAAAGAAAATTGACATGCAGATAGATGTAATAAGTCACATTTGAATAAAATATGATAAAAAGTGGCATAGTATGTGTTTTAACTACCATGGTAGTGTTCTAAATGATTTCCTTTAATAGAACCTTAATTAATATAGAATATTTGTTTGTAGGTAGAACTAGCATAGTTTCATTTTAAATGAAGAATCTAGAAAGTTCAAATAACTTGTCAGACCTCAGTTTAAATGAATGCTGCCTCTTTTCTGTTTTCTGTAGAGTTTTGCTTAGAGAAACATAAATATGATGCCATATCTAGCACATTACTGATCATTAAACTCTACTTACTTACTATATATAATGAGAAGAGAAAGCAACTTTATAGATTATCTTTTGTTCATTTATTTTTGATGTCAGTTAAAACTAACTACAAATATATTTTAGTTTTTATAGATTTTAATGCGGTACTTGAAAATGTATAAACATTAATGGATACTGGATGTTTTCTCTTCCTGTAAATGCAACTTCAAATATCTTCTAAAACTACATTCATCATTCATAGACTTTTTTTGTCTCTGTATAAATCTTGATATTTACTTGGACAAGGCATAAATGCTAAGTGCTTCTTCTTTCCATAAAGCCCTTTTTTCATCCTAACAGTTCTAAACCTTGCCAATTTTAACAATACTTACTGTGAGCCAAAGTTTGTGAATGGAAAACAACTCCAACAAAAGTAACTGAATAAACCTTTTAATATCATACACCCAAAATGATGCTAATTGCCAATTTTTCTCATAAATAATATATGAAATTTAATTAAAGACATGAATATTTCTGTACTACAGCATTTTTCCCATGTGATCAATACTTTCATATATTTTTCTATCATTTTAAAAAAATACAGTTAAGTCACCCTGGAAATTATTCTTGGGTCTCTACAAAAGGGAAATTTTCTCAGGCAGATATTTTTTAAAAGCATTTCAGGGAGCTACTGTGAACATAAGCAGAGCAATACAGGACTTTTCTCTCTGTCATCGTCTAAGGACATTGAGCATCACCTACCACGTGGTCTTCCTCAGGGACTAATTTTCTAGCAAGATTATTTGGCATGATTCCAAAGACCAAAGATCAAAGTTTTGGTTTTTCCCAAGGAGCATGATGAGAAAGATAAATATGTTCAATGTGTCTGGGTTTATTTTTTATGAACTAAATTTAAAACACATTTTAAACTAACAGTTAATAATTGCAAGAATGTATGGATTTTTGAAGTGTGTTGTTTAGGTAGTACAGTGTTCATATCAGATAATTTCTCACTGCTCTGGAACATAACAACATATTATGCATACATACATATGCACTTTGTAAGTTAGTTTATCAATGACATTCTCAAGGATAAAGTGGTGAATTTTTCCCTGAGAGAAAATTTAAATGTATACACACACACAAATACACACACACACACACACACGCACACACACATATATATATATATACATACATACACACACACAAATACACATGTGTGTGTGTGTGTGCCAATTTTCACAATAATTTTCTTCTGTGTACAAGCACAGTTTTTGTCTCACTTGCATATTTTTATAATTATTATACTATATATATTGCTATTTCACCATTAGAATTTTATATACTATGGACTGACTTGTGCTTACATTTTACAAATCCCTTAATTTGCTTTATTTTGTATTGGATGGGTGTCAGTCTTCACTAAGTGAACCAAATATTCCCAATCTGATAAACACATTTCAGCATCACAAGGATGACTGATCCTCCATTTTGATTGGAGATGTGACCTACTTTAGCAGCATATGACACTTGAACAATTTCCTTCATTTTCACGGTGAACTTAAATGTTAGTTTTATTTTATAAAAACATATTTTGGAAAATATATGAACAAAATATTTTCTGAAACTAATAAAAACTCTAGAATGAACTGAGTAATATAAAGCTCATTTCATATATTCTTTTTTTCTTTATTATTATGTGTTTTAAATTTTATACATCAGCCATGGGTTCCCCTGTCCTCCCCCCTCTTTCCCTTACTCCCACCTTCCCCACAGCCCCTCCCCTCCATTCCCATGTCCTCCAGGATCAAGGCACCCCTGGGGATTCATTTAAACTTGGATCAGGCCCTCTGGATAAGTGAGACAATTGAATAGCATGATCAGCTTGGGAGGCACCCAGTCTGTGGGACCAGGATCTGTCCTTAGTGCATGAGCTGGCTGTTTGAAATCATTTCATATATTCTTAATGAATTCAAATGGGCTCTTTAATAAGAATGAAATAATGTATGCATGATGTTAATCTGGGTAAATATTTTATTTAATTTGTTTTCTGGACAAGGAAGTATTGCATTGAGAATCAAAGTGAAAGATTCTAGTGAGTTTTGTCTTAATTCATAATGAAATCAATATTCCGGAATAGGTGAAAATGACTCCTTTGGCTTAGACCACAAGGGATTGTGTTATGTTCGTAACACCACAGGGTGTCAGATGTCAAATGAAATGGAACCTAAGGCTGAGTGATGAATGGGATCCAGACTTTGGAGAATCTCATAAAAATGGAAGGAGGCTCAGCCTAAGAAGGAACTACAACTTCCAGCTAGCTGTATCTTACTTTTAGAACTACCTTGAATGTATTTGTGCATGTAGTTTAAATAAAACATTGGTAAATATCAGTATTTTGTGTGTAGAATTCAACAATTTTATATTATTTATTGTTATTAACAGGGTCTTACCATGTAGACCATACTGGCCCCAGACGAAACATTCTCTTGTATCAGCCTCCTAAGTGATGACAGTACAGGCATGTCCCTATCCATGTTTGCTTCAGTAATGTTTCTCATGTCAGTGCAATGGTTGATGAAATAAATCTTGAAGAAATATATCTTCCCTAAGTAACACAGTGATAATAAGTCTCAGGTATGTGAGCACTGAATGTGAGGGGCCAGAAACTCTACTTATGCTTAGGCTTCTGTAAATTCATAGATGGAATGAAGCATGAGATAGCTTTCACCTTAAAGTGAATGCCATTAAGTTAAAATACAAGCTAGATTGGGTTCTTATATATTTTCTGACTAGTTCAAGGTCATTTGATTAGCTTGGTAATATATAAATATGATGTTTTAACATGTATTACAATATGTGTTTTATAAAATTTGGAATTTATGGTTATATAGGATTATACATTTTTAAAGTTTGAATAAATGTGTGCATCTGTGTATGCACATATGAGTGTAGGTTATATACATATATTCATTTTTAGATAATCACTCTGATTTTCCTCCATATGTGACTCTATTCAGAATCATATTACTTAAGAAATGAGATATAATGAGGATTTCTATATAAGCCTTTATTCAATTGTTTGGTAAAATAGTGAGACTAAGGTATAGGCATTTACAGAGATTAGAATATATGGAGAAAGTGGGAATTTGCAAACCACAGAGAAAAGCCTCAGAAGAAATCAGCCCACCCACCAAAGTTTGACATGTCTAGCCTCCAGAAGTACAGGGGGGGAAGAAATATTTCTATTGTTTAATTAATTTCAAACAGAGCAAATAAATACAATTAATATCAGTATGTGCATGAAAACATGTGTATGAAAGTAAATGAATAAGAGAAAACTAGGGGATGATTTTTTTCCACTTGTAAAAAATGAAATAAGTCGAGTGAAAATTATTATTCTAATTTTTGTATTGAAAATAGATTTTTCTCTCATATACTACATCACAACCACAGGTCCGCTCCCTCCACTATTTCCAGATCTCCCCTCTCCCAGATATACTTCCTGTCCATTTCCTGTCAGAAAAGAGCAGGCCTCCAAGAGACAACAAAACATGACAAAGCAATACGCAGTAAGAGAAGGTAGAAGACCTATGTGGAAACTGGACAAGGCAACCCAATAGGAAGAAAAATTTCCCAAGATCAGGGAAAACGAGTCAGAGACACACGTGTTCCCACGGTTAGGAGTCCCTCAGAACCACCAAATTAACAGCCATAACATACACAGAGGACTTGGTGCAGACCCTTACAGGCCCCGTGCCTGCTGCTTCAGTCTCTGTGTGCCAATGTGAGCTTTGCTTAGTTGATTCAGTGAGTCATGTTGCCTTAATTTCCTCTATCTCCTCTGATGCCTAGACTCTCTCCTTCCCTCCTTCTGCTGGGTTCCTGTATCTCTGAAGGAAGAGGGGGACCTGATGGAGACCTCTACTTTAGACTCTCTCCACATAATATTTGGCTGTGGATCTCTGTACACACACACACACCCATCTGTTGCTGAGGGAAGCCTCTGTAATGATTAGCAACAAGCCTGAACCAGCTATCTTTTGTAGCCATGCAAAGTTTCCAGTGGTGAGACTGAGATGCATTCAGTTGCAGTGGTATCCAACGGGATCCCATGGAGATGCCTAAGCAACCTTGGCTGATGCTAAGACAGAGGACTGTTTTCCAGAAACTGACAGTTGAATTCCATTGACAAGGGCAATATCCACATAGCTCATTGAATGTAGAGAGGTCCAACTGGTAGCTGCATAGAGCTTTCACTCCTACCTTCTTTTTGGCAGGGAACATACTCTGCTGGTTATGGAAAGAAAAATCTGGACACTAACCAAGCCACAAAATTCTCGACTAAAAATCATCCATCCCTACTTGCATAATGTGCTGGGGCAATGGTGGCACAGAACTTGCGGGAGTAGCCAACCAATGCCTGTTCTAACAAGGTCTACCGCAATAGAGGGATACCATGACCTACCCAGCCTGGGTGGCCAAGAATTGGAGGGTATAGTCCAGAGACCTAGAGACTTAAGAACCAAACATGACTGTCCAAAAAACTAAACAAAACAAGCAAACAAAAAAGAAAACACTAATTCTTAATGCTATTCTGCTATACTCATAGATTGTTAGCTTGTCGCTAATCATCACAGAGGCTTCCTCTATTAGGAAGACACCTTATTAGAGTCACATCCATAGATTCCAGGTAGTTTCCTGGATTGTACTAGATTTCCACACCACACCTGCCAAATTCTCCCCAGTTCCAGCTGTCTTCCCCTACACACTCTCTCTTATCCCCACAACCTGCTCCCTCCTGCCCCCAACCCCATCAGTCCCCAATTGACTTGTAAAATATATTCTATTTTCCCTGCCCAGGGAGATCCACGCAACTTCCCTAGACTCTCTTTTCCTAACTGCTCTAAGTCAATGGATTATAGTTTATCATTTACTAAACAGTTGATATCCACTTAAATAATACCATATTTGTCTTTTTGGGTCTTGGTTACTTCACTCAGATAGATTTTTCTAATGACATCCATTTGCCTGAAAATTTCATGAATATCAGTGTTATAACAGCTGAATAATACTCCATTGCATAAATATAGATATGCCACATTTTCTTTATCTATTCTTTGGTTGAGGGACATCAAGATCATTGACAATTTCTGGCTATTATGAATAAAGCTGGAATGAACATAGTTGAACAAATGCCCATGTGGTAGAATGGGTATACCCAAGTGTCATTTGGATATATGCTGAAGAGTGATATTACTGGGTCTTGAGGTATATATATATTCCCAATTTTCTGAGGAACTGCTGTGTTGATTTCCATAGTTACTGTACAGTTTGCAGTCCCACCAGCAATGTAGGAGTGTTCCCTTGGTTCCACATTCTTGTCAGCAAGAGCAATCACTTGTAAAATTGGTCATCATCATTCTGAAAGGTGGAAAAGGGAATATCAAAGTAGTTTTGATTTGCATTTCCTTGATGGCTAAAGATGTTGAGCATTTCTTTTTGTGTTAATCAGCCATTTGAGTTTCTTCTACTGAGAATTCTCTGTTTAGATCTGTATCCCAAATAATAATATTTTTTAAAATCCAATTATTTGGGTTTTTGTTACTTAGCTTCTAAAGTTCTCTATATATTTCATATATTATTCCTCTATCAAATGTAGTATTGGTAAAAATCTTTCCCCATTCTGTAGGCTGCTGCTCTGTTCAACTCACAGTGCCTTTGCCTTATAGAAGCTATTCAGTTTCACAAGGTCTTATTAATTGTTCATCTTAGTGCCTGTGCGATAGTTGTTCATTCAGAAAATGGCAATGTGTTCATAGCTGCTCCTTGCTTTCTCTTCTTTCCTGTTCAGTGTGTCTGGTTTTATGATGAATTCCTTGATTGACTTGGACTTGAATACAAATTGCTACTTTAAAAGTTAACAGAGAACAGAAAATCACAATTGAAATTCAATAAGAAATTTCTAACAGTCTTGGTGATAAGGAGGCAGTGAAAATTAATCTTTGTATTATTGGGTGTTTAAAGTAAAAAATTTATTGTGAAGCCATAAATCTTTTACCTAAAAGTCTTCTCATTGCCTGTTTCACATCTTTGTTCCTGAGACTGTAGATGATGGGATTCAGCATTGGAATTGCAATGGCATAAAATGTAGATACTATCATGTCATGCTCCAAGGCATAACTGGAACTTGGTCTCATATACATGAAGAAGATTGTTCCATAATAGATGGACACTCCAGTGATGTGAGAGCCACATGTAGAGAACACTTTTTGCTTCCCTTCAGCAGAATGCATTTTCAGAATGGCAAAGAGGATGAAACTATAAGAGATGATGATAATTAAGATAGTGGCTATCTCAATGGAGCTCACAAAGATGAAGAGTAGAAGCTCATTCACTCTAGTGTCAGAACAAGAAATAGCCAGTAAAGGAGGAATATCACAGAAAAAATGCTTAATTTCATTGGATCCACAAAAAGATAGGCTAGAAGTAGCTCCTGTATGAATAGAAGCGTTTATAATTCCACCAGTGTAGGAGGCAATGATGAGTGACATGTAGACTCTGGGTGACATGTTCACTGCATATAGAAGTGGGTTATAGATAGCTACATAGCGATCATAAGCCATGGCAGCCAAGAGAAAGCATTCTGTGGTTCCACAACTGACAGCAAGAAACATCTGGGCTGCACATCCAAGGAATGATATGACCTTCTCCTCTGACATAAAATCTATTAACATTTGGGGGGTGATAATGGTAGAAAAGCAGGCATCAATGAATGATAAAACACCCAGAAAATAGTACATTGGGTTGTGGAGCTGGGAATTCCCAATGACTACTACAATTAGTCCTAAGTTTCCCATAAGGGTGAAAAGGTAAATAGCTAGAAACAGGAAGAAGAGAATGATCTGAAGTTCAACATTGTCTGTGAGTCCCCTCAGGATGAATAAAGATACTTCAGTGGCATTCTCCATATTGAAATCTCACACAGCCATCTTGAATTGATTCAGAAGATAATCATTCATAGTACTAAGAAAATTGTAGACTCTTGGTGGCAAGAATAGGATCTGTCCCTTTTCATTTATCAACTGATGGTGTGAAATGCTCAGGCATGAATACAGAATGCAGTGGAAGGTATGCATTCATGACCTGGTGATCTTACGTTGTGCGTAAAAACACCTGCTTTGCTAGTTAGTTCATCCAAGTATTCAATTCCTTATTCCCATTTTAAATTCTATTAAAATCCAAGTTGAGAATCAAGAGTGGTAGTATTGGCTTGGGAGGTAAGTCTGTCAGAACCTGAAAGTCATCCTTACAAGAGAATTTGAGACTGTTAAAACAAACAAGCAAACGAGTTGAGGAGGTAAAATTCCTCTGACATTCTAGGCAATCAAACTTTCTATTAGTGTCCGCAAATAGGATGCAAATATAGGTTTCTATGACTTTAAGCAACTGGGAAAAATGATTTGAAATATTATTTTCTCCTGCATAATGTGAACTTTATTTCACAATGTTCGTATAAAGACTGAGGAAAAACATGGTAAGAGTATTGTTCTGAAGAGCTATTTTGGTTATAAAACATGCTGAAATGAATTGATGGTACTGAGTAAAAACTTCATGCATTATAATATTTTACATGCTTTTTAAAAAACAATTCTAACTACCTTAGAACTTATTAAATGTTTTAATAAAATTGTGACTGGTAAGATGGCTCATGGGGAAAAGTCCTTACTGTCAAGATGACAACCTGGGTTTAATCCTTGGAAACTCACATGCTGGAAAGAGAGAATCAAACACTTCGAGTTGTCCTCTGATCTCCACATGCATGCCTTGCTGCATGAATGACACATTCCGCTAAATAAGCAAGAAAATACATGTATTTTAAATAAATGATTTGATTAGTAAAATTGAAAAATAATTGAAGGTGAAGGTATAATATGATGATTGCGTGAAAGTGTATCAGACCTTTTAAATTCTTGGTGCATTATCTGTTGTTAGTGATGATCAATAAATTCATTATATTTGCCAAAGGCCTTTTTCAACTATTGGTGTCATACATTCCAGAAAAGGCTTTGGACTTGAACTAGTGAGAAATGAAGAATGAAACTACATATGAAAATATCTGAAACAAAATTCTAGATGTGTTAAAAAAACTGTTGCCAAGAAATGGTGGAGCATGCCTTTAATCCCAGCACTTGGGAGGCAGAGGCAGGCAGATCTCTGTGAGTTCGAGGCTAGCCTGGGCTACAGAGCGAGTTGCAGGAAAGGCTCCAAAGCTACGCAGAGAAATCATGTCTCAAAAAAAAAGAACTGTCAATATCATGAAACAATGTTATGATGCCATTTTTAGACAAAATACAATCAAATTAATTATCAAAAACTATTCACCTCCTTTCCCTCCTTCCCATTCTTCCCCTCACCTCCCTCTCTCCTTTAATCTCTCTCGCATATTTTCTCCAAATATTCTCATTTCTATTATTTTGGTTTGTGTTGTTACAGTTTGAGCAGGTCCCTCTGTAATAAACATGTTTCCATCTGCTAGACCGTGTTCAATGTTAGCTCACTGAGTTTTCAAAGGAGAGGTGTAATGACTGTGATTTTTAAGCACTTTGGACAGGAATAGTCTCTGTAGTGATACTGTTCTATAGCAATTCTAACAGCCAAGGGCCATAGGCTAGGTTTAATTCTATGCCTCACTGTATTACAAGCCCTTTGGACAATGCTTCATTGCCTTACCTGAGTCCATGCTTGCCTTCCGCATGGGGCACTTCTAACATCATCCACCACAGTGAAATGAAACAAAGCATAAAATCAGCTGTTATATGAGTGACTTCAAAACTTTGTGTCTAAGTAGAAAAATATCACGTTTTTACTTTATATAAAAACACAGTCTCCTAAAACCTTTTAAGCTGTGTTTTCTCCTCTCTTGACAAATTCCTCATTGCTTATTCTTCAAAATTGCCTACACTCTTCATTGTGACAATGAGGCACACATCCTATTTACCACTGCAAGCATTAATTATATGTTTAAGAAATTTTCCTTGTTGGTTACATTGACTTAGGCAGAGTTCTGCATAAACAAGATTTCAGTAAATTTATCCTGGTTGCCTTTTCAATCGCTGCTAATTAACATTTATCTTCCAGGTTTAATGGTGATACTGTTTAGTATAAAATAACATACTTTATATTGAATTGTAGGTTCCCTAAAATGTTCAGTGTCTAAGTCTAAAAATCAATCTTACCTGTGGAAGATCAATTACAGGTTTAATTACATGACAAATATGGTTCGTTGAGATTATTTATATCTGCTGACTTTCTGTGAAGCCCACAGGAAATTCTCCTGGGTGGAATTGTTCTAATTATCTTCTGTTTCAGTAAGCACTGTGATAACTTATCAATAGAAAAAAACAAATGGCTGAGAAAAAATGCAACACCAGCTGACAAGTTTTAGAACAAAAAGGGATTTTTTTTGGTCAAAATGATGAATGAGAAAAAAAAATGTTTTTATTACAAGATAAGAAATCTTAAAATACCAGACAAAAATCTTACAACACTGCTTTGATAGTGAATTATAATTCAAGTTTCATGGTGCATGGTAATGGTCTAGGCTGTTTATAATGTAATAAGTCAATGATTGTGATACACTACAGTAACCCAGTAACCTGAAATGACAATGCACATTGCAAAGGCCAGAGAGATGATAAAAGTCATTCATGTCCTTTACCCTTCATTGTGCCCAATTTAAACTCCTACTTTGAAATGAACAAATAATGAAATTTGAGGATATCAGAGGATTACTATTTATAAGTAAATGACAAATAAAAAATGTTAGTGGTCAGGGTCATGGTGGTGCACACCTTTGATCTCAGCACTTGGAAGGCAGAATCAGACAGACCTCTGTGAGTTTGAGGCCAGCCTGGTGTACAGAGTGAGTTCCAGGACAGCCTAGGCTACACAGAGAGAATCTGTCTAGAAAAACAAAAAATGGGGTTGGGGATCTAGCTCAGTGGTAGAGTGTTTGCCTAGCAAGCACAAGGCCCTTGGTTCAATCCTCAGCTCAAAAAACAAACAAACAAAAAATAATAAAAAGAAAAACAAAAAATGAAAACACCAAACTGCTAGAAATATTGAGGAGTCAAAATCAATCTAACACTCCTTAAGACTTTGTAAAGCTTATTATGTTGTGGATCATGATCCTAACTTATAGTCTACTCATTTGAAATATTATACATACTTACATAGATATGTGCTCCCTCATACACACATAAATGTATATGCTCCCATAAACAAGTGCCATATGTAAGTGACACAGTAGCACACAGAGCTGTAATAGAATTTGACACTGGTAAATTAGGAAGACACAGTATTTTTTTCCAAAGCCAGGTATGGTGGTGCACACCTATAATCTTAGCACTTGGGAGATGGAGGCAGGTAGGTCACATCTACATGTGTGTTTCATGTGGTTGCATAAGTGACAGGACAGACTCAGCTGTCTTCCTCAGTTTGTAAGAGATGTGGTCTTACAATGGCCTGGGACTCACTGACTCAGGGAGGCTGGCTTCCCAGTGATCCTTGGGGATTTGATCGGTACCACCTCCCAATGTTAAGATTACAAGCACTTGTCACCATCCTGGCTTTTTTATGGAGGTTCTAAGGATCAGGTAGGTTATTAAGCTTACTCAGTGAGGGTTTATCCATGCCCCATCAAAACTTTTAATAAATGTAAATAATGATGCTGTAGTGCCCATGTCCACGAGGTATGTGGATATAAACTGTACTGGCTAGTTTTATGTCAACTTGACACGTACTATAGTCTTCTGAGGGGAGAGAACCTCAACTGAGGCTATGTTTCTAGAAGACGGGGCTCCAAGAAGGCAAGCCTGCAAGGCATTTTCTTAATCAGTCCTTGATGGCGGAGATACCAGTCCATTGTCCATGGTGACACACTTGAGCTGGTGGTCCTGGATTCTAGAAAAAGCAAGCTGAGTAAGCCATGAGGAAGAAGCAAGTAAGCAGTGTTTCCTCTGGCCTCTGCATCAGCTCCCCGCATCATGTTCCTGCCCAGTTTCAGGATACATAAGCAAAAGAAACCCTTTCCTCCATGAGTTCATTTTGGTCACAGTGTTTTATGGCAATAATAGAGACAACTAGGACATGAACTTCTTGGTCCTTTATGCAAATGGTAAGCACTGTTATTACTAGACTACAAGTAAAACCATGGGCAACTTGGAAAGAAACTTTTGCCTTTTCCAAATCCTTTTACAGTTTTGCGTTCTCACAAGCTGTACAGGAGTCCCTACTGTTTTGCATCATCAGCATCAGTACATTGCAGGTATCCTGGATTTGTTCATTCTGATTATCATGCAGTAGAGGTTCTGCTATTTTAATTTGCATTTCACTGCCCTCTGATATCTGAAACACATTTTTGTACATTTACCATTGTTTGTGTCACTTTTCTTGTTTGTGACAGGGTCTCTCTGCTGAGCCTGGCTTACTTTCTCTCTTCATTACCACTGCCGGATAGTTTCCAGAATTTATAAATTCCTACTGTTTTGAATCTCTCTGAAGCTTTAATAACACCGCCTTCAAGCTTCCTACAGGTCCATTCTTTTATTCAGAAGACAAAACCAAAAGAAGTAGCTCAAATTTCTTCAGTAATGTTTTAAAAAATACCCCTTGTATATTAATATGAACAGATGGAGAGATTGGCATTTTTAATAGCTGCGTGGTGGATAGGTGAAGGGTAGATCTTGAGAAAGTCATGAGGAAGAGGAAGGGGATGCCTTAAACAAAATCAAAATAAAAAGAAAGTAAATCTCTTTCATGACTTAGAAGTATAATGTGTTTAAATTCACATATTTAATTAATAATCTTTATTGAAAGGTTCTACATTCTCTCATAAACTATGCTTACATAATATCTTTGTACATGTTTACAAGATAATGAGAGATAAAAATTCTATTTCAAGAGAGGAAGTTGGATTTCTGAATAGTTATTAAGCCTATGACTCAGAATCAGAGCTATAATTATGTTTTAAATCATTTAATTTGTTTTTCAATTCAGAGAATATGCTCCTTGTATTGAGAGTTAATTGGTATCAAGGTCTAATTTGCATTCTTATAACCATTTATATCCTTTTATAATGAAACTTGATTTTTGAAATTATTCACCTGCTTACCATGGGGGAAACAATGATAACCCTTGGGTACTATTCTACCCCTAATGACCTTCAGTGTGTTCTTCCTTGGGAGTCCCTGGGGATTTTAAAGAGCTCAAGGGCCTGGTAGAAGGAGGGAATGTGTAGTATTTATACCTTGCCTCACTTGACTGAGAAATTATTTTTTGAAGGTAAGAAGAAAATTTTCCTATTGCATGTGAAATATTTAGAAGACATAACCTCTCATTTAAAATTGGTAGCATATCATTGAAATACACATAGAAGGCTGCATTAAGGAACATAGCCTGGCAAAGAGGCAGGCTGTCCCACATACATTGATAGCATAGATCTAAGTCGGGGATTTCCTTTAATACACTTGAGAAAACACAGCACAACTAGTGCAAAATATTTAAAAATATATGCATAATTTAGAAAAACTACAAACCAGTCTTTGGTTACTTGCCATTGAGATTTTTAATATTATTTTTTTAATTGTGGATTTAAATCAAGTTTGAATTTTTGTCCAATTAGGAAATCCATACAAATCAAAGAGTGATTTGTGAAATAATCTGACTATGTGGAAGTTATATTTTATGTTGTTTCTAGTGAAATAATATTCCTGTTATGGTAGGTATAAACATTGCCACAGAAAAAAAATGGACATGATTCCTGGCTTTCCTCTTAACTATGTGACTTACCAGGTTCTGTGACTAAGCCTGTCAAACTTTACTCATCCATTAAAGGCTACTGAGTCACTTCTTTAGCTTGATTTTACATAGATATAAGGTATACATAAGAAAATGAATGTTGCATGTCACTGCTGTCATGACTTATTTTGCTTGCACTAAACCATGGGAGTATTGTTTTTTCTTATGTCCAGTGTTTTGTGTTTTCTAATTTATTATATTTTGTAAAAAATTCTCTAAAATCTTCTTCATCATACCATGTCTCAAGTATGTCAAACACACACACACACACACACACACACACACACACACACACACACACACAAATTAGTACTAGCTTTCTCAAATATTTGGTGGAAACTTTTGTGTTTGTATTTGGAGGTTGTTGGAGAAAGTACCTGATCTCCCCTCAGTACCTTACAGTGGATTACATATTTGCTACAAGGATATGGTTTTTACAATAGTTACTTCTCTGAAAAGTAAAGAAATTAAAGATGGTTGATATATTAGAAAACACTCCTCTTTCTATCAATCAACATGTCCAAGAATATTTTATAAAAATCCCCACCAGTTAGTTGCCTTTCAACTAAAGGACAATTTAAAATATTTTTGTAGTTTATATTTTCATGTGTTTCAATTTACTTAATTTTGAATTTTCAAAAAACAATTATATATTTCACAATTTTTAAAACTATATTGTAAGTGTAAATATTAATAATAAATACAATCTTTATAATGTTCCTTCAAAACAGTTACACACATATGCATGCATGCATGCATGCACATACACATATTTAATTGATGTCATGTAAGTTCTTTTATTGATATAGGCATTCAGGGGCTAGAGAGATAACTTTACCTTTATGATTGCTTACTGATCTTCAAGAGGATTCAAGTTCAATGTACAGCACCAACATCGGTTATCTCGCAACCACCTATAACTCCAGCTTCAAGAGATCCAACTCTGGCCACCCTCATTGCCAGTCCACAAGTGGTACATCTTAACAAAGGTATATACAATAAAAATATAAAAATATTACATATATATTCAGATATATGTACGTATATATACATATATAGCCATTTATTTAAAAATAAGTTATCATATTCCTATACATGCCTATGTATAATGCATAAGTTGTCTTTATTTACCATGAAATTGGAATTTTGTTTACATGTTAAAGTTAAGCACTCTGAAAATCTAGGGGAAATAGTTAGTGTTTTATTTGTTCATTTATAACCCCGCTGTCTAAATGGTCTCTGTAAGGTGTGGTGCCATCACTGCTAGCACTGCAGGCTCATCTTTCACAGTGCTGTGACAAGATGATAGAGCTGTAGGAGATTGCTTTCATGGTGAAAGGTTTGTGCTCTGGCTGGTATGATTTCCTTCTCCCAGAACCAGCATTACAGGAAAATTTACATTGTTTCACTAGACTGATAGATTGAGAAACACAAACATTTCTTTAATTCCCATCTGTTCATGGGAAGGAATAAATGTCTCAAAATATGAGTGCAGAGGCTTTAGTGAAAAAACAAATTACAGAAATGAACACAATACCTCACTTCTAGTTAACTAAGAACCAATTCAACATAATATAGTGCTCTTTTAACTTAATAAAAGACTTCGAATAGTAATAAATAAATAATTCTCATTTGATTTTCTCCATAAACCTCAACTCATTGTTAACATATTAATGTGATTTCCTCTCAAAAATAAGAATATTAAGGAAATTTCCTCTATTGATAATATATGGTTATACTCAGCCTCTCTTAATTTTACTGTAATATTTTAATGAAGGTATTTGAATGATGAGGGCAACTGGAGTTAACAAAGCTGCACTGGCTATCTTTTTTAGCCTGATAAGTTTATTCAATAAGACAAAAATAACCTTTCTTCAATTTATTTAAACAGAGAAATGCATCTACTCAAACTCATTTCATTTACTGACAATCTCATCAATGACAAACAACTTTCCCAAATATGAGCATGAGTGTATGATGTTATTGACTTTAAGTTTACAGAGTATTGCATTTAGAATCTGCACGTGAAACCAGAAATGACAAGGACTCCATCAGAGAAGAATGCAGAAAAAATTCAGGTGAACAATGTGACTGAAATCACAGTGTTTATACTACTGGGATTCACAGATGACTTTGACATGAAAATATTCTTGTTTATATTATTTCTTGCAATATACCTTGTAACTCTGATAGGAAATCTGTGCTTGGTTGTATTGGTCATTGAGGATGCACGGCTCCACACCCCGATGTACTATTTTCTGACTGTTTTGTCACTGTTGGACGCTTGCTTTTCAACAGTGCTGACTCCCAAAATGTTGGTCAATTTTCTTTCAAAGACTAAATCCATTTCACTTGTCGGATGTGCAATGCAGATGCTTCTCTTTGTTACATTTGGAACCACAGAATGTTTCCTTTTGGCAGCAATGGCTTATGACCGTTATTTGGCAATCTACAGCCCACTTCTGTATGCAGTGAGGATGTCACCCAGAATCTATGTGCCACTCATTGTCGCTTCATACACTGGTGGAATTTTACATGCTACTGTACACACAGTGGCTACTTTTAGCCTTTCTTTCTGTGGATCCAATGAAATTAGGCACGTCTTCTGTGATATTCCTCCATTGCTGGCACTCTCTTGTTCTGACACTCACTTAAATCAACTTCTTCTCTTCTACTGTGCAGGCTCCATTGAGCTAGTCACCATCTTCATTGTCCTGGTCTCTTATGGTTTCATCTTGGTGGCCATTTTGAAGATAAATTCAGCTGAAGGGAGGAGGAAAGTGTTTTCTACATGTGGAGCTCACCTAACAGGAGTGTCCATTTTCCATGGGACAATCCTCTTCATGTATGTGAGACCAAGTTCCAACTACACCCTCGAGCGTGACATGGTAGTGTCAACATTTTACACCATTGTGATTCCCATGCTGAATCCTATCATCTACAGTTTGAGAAACAAAGATGTGAAAGAAGCAATGAGAAAGTTATTCAAGAGAAATTGCTTCATGAAAAAAAATACATTTTAAAAACTGAGTAAACCTAAAGCTAACATTAACTTATATTACATCATATATGAATGTCCTTCCCTTTATATGCCTAACATTTTCCCCAAAAGCATTAATTAATTTTTAATATAAGAGGTGGGAATGTTAGTATATGATTTACATATCTATACTATGTTTATGTTGAAATATATCAATTAACTATTTGTATACATAAGATCCTATTCATAGTTTTCAAATAACTTCACATTTTGCTGGATATGTCAGAAATTATTTACATTAGGGATATTTAGTTTGCAATTGCTCATATTGATTATGGAAACACAACATAAACTTAATTCTTTCTTTTGTCTTCTTGCGAAATTTTGTTGCAATGGCACAATATTTTCTTACATACCTCAAACTTATCATATGTACATTATTTGGTGCTGTTGACTTAAATCATAGGATTGTTCTTTTAAAATCTTTCCTTTCAACTCTTCAATCATAGTGATAGAATAGAAAGTCCAAAACATAACCAATACTATTTAGTGATGTTATTGAGATTTCTCTATATTAACCATGCAAATGAATGTATAGACTAAAAGAATAACCTTAAATTGGCTTCCATACATGCCTCTAGTTTATGTGTACAGCTGGACTGCTTTAATGAAATAACATTTCTTCTTATGCTCAAGAACCTTGCTCAGTTCCAAATTCTATCTTCTGCTATATGTATAAGAAATAAATGTGCATTTGTTATAATACCACAAAGTAGACTCCTATTCAATAAAATGCCCATAATATGGAAAAAACATTTAATTAAACTCAAGAATACACCAGTTGTATTCATTTTTCTGTATTTATTTCTATTGCAGAATTGGTTTACACAATGTACTATTAAGAATGGAACTTATTTTTATTTTGAGGATTTGAAGCCATTTCTCAAAGAGATCATTTTACTGTGGTCATACTGGAAATGTGCAATCAATTTTAACAAAATAAATCTTTGAACCTGTAGAAAAAGGTCACGTGCCTCCATCAGAAAACCTGTCATTCTGCTAAAGATAAATAGTAGTAAACAAAATCAACAATAGTATCAACAAGATTCAATAATGATTTTATATTTTAATAACACATTTGCTCAGAATCAAATCAAGAAAATAATCTTGTTTTCACGTTGTCTTTAAAATTACTAGGATCATGAGTCTAATTAGAGTAGCATATTATTATAGTAAATGATATGACTTGAATAGTGATAGAAAGTGATGAGGCTCTAGCTTCAGACATGGGACACTCTCCAATGTAAAACAGAGCCACTTCTATAACTGGTGTGGTACTGTAAACTGTGTTTAATCTCTCTATGCTTGAACCTCACAACTCATAGTTATTAGTCTCCAAGTATGTTAGTTGAGGTCCTGCTGTCAATGGCTAGAACAAATCTAGTAGTCATAGAGTAACACTATCAACATACTGATAAAATGAATAGAATTTGAGCTGCTAATAAATGCCCTGGAATTGAAATGAAATAGAAAAATACAATTTTGAATAGGGAAGTGAAGAAGAACCTTATTAAACATAAATAAACAAAACTGCACACCAAAAAATGCAATTGACTTCAAGAAGAATAAATCAGGGCCTGAAGAGATGGCTCAATGTTTCAGAACACTGGCTGCTCTTCCAGAGGACCCAGGTTCAATTCCCAGCACCCACTTGGCAGATTACAACTGTCTATAATTCCAGTTCCAGACACTCATGACTAAATAACAATGCACATAAAATAAAAAATATATATAAGTTTAAAAAGAAGAATAATCAGTAATAAGAAACATTTGTAATAGTATAAGGACAGTATTCATAAGAAAGAGTTACGAAGTTAGAACACAGTGAGCATGGTAAAGGAAAAGAAGGTTTAGGGATGCAGAATGAGATAGCCTTTGAAAGGACTAGAATCCTTGTCATTAT
This sequence comes from Onychomys torridus, assembly GCF_903995425.1. NCBI lineage: Eukaryota > Metazoa > Chordata > Mammalia > Rodentia > Cricetidae > Onychomys > Onychomys torridus. Next base: position 63,078,228 of record NC_050446.1, read on the forward strand.
CTTCCAGGAAATATTTCCAAAGGTTTTCCCCTTTACTACTCCTGGGATGAAAGTTCTAATGAGGCTGTGAAAGAAAATAAAACTTACTATTTAATAATATCATTCTACTAAACAGTAGAAATGTACATCTAAATTTATGTTCTGGAAAACAAACTAGTAGGCTTCATCAATAATTTTCCAAAATGAAATATATCTCCTTGGTCTGATACAGTTACAGAGGAAGTAATGAGTAGAATATACATAAAGTCCTCATGTCCAGCTACTCTATGAAACCATTAGAGTTTAAACAAATTCTGGAATAATATTATCTTTATTTGAAGCATAAAGAATAATACTATATACTGAATAGACTGAAGAATATCTTTTTTTGAAGATTTGTTTAATTAGTGTATTATGACTATGTACAATTTTTGAGATTATTATATGATTATATTTTACCTTCCTTTTAATCCCTTGAAACCCTCTCATAAGTCTCTCTCTGCTCTATCAAATTCATGAACTCTTTTTTCATTAATTTTTGCTACATGCATGTGTGCCTAAGTATGTACATGTATATTCATTAGTATAAACTGCTCAATTTGTAGAATAATATTTATATGCATATTTCATGAATAATTGTTTGGTATCAGATAGCTAATTGATGTGTTTTTTCCTCAGGAAGGCTATTTTTTTCTTCTTCTTTTAGTATTTCTTACAAGCCAGTGTTTCTTTTGTATGGTTTGGGGAATGTGGGCTTTTTCTCTGTCAGCATTAGCAAGTCCATTGGCATCTTCCTTGTTGAGTTCATGTTGAGACAGTCATGTTTTTGGTGTAGCATTTGACTGGGAGACACACTCTCTCAGCTAGCATTTGACAGGGAGAATCACTCACTCAGCAAACTCATTGATCCTCTCATTCTATAGCCTCCCTCCTCTTCTGTAATGTTCCATGAGCTTTAGGTGTGGGACTGTTTGGTAGATGTACCCATTGGGATTGAGCTTTCTCAACTCTGAATATTTATTGGTCCTGGTTTTCTGTAGTGGTTTTGTCTACTGTAAAGAGACATTCCCCTGATGAGAGGTGAAGATTGAGCTTATCTGTCAGCATAAGGACAAATATTTATAGATTGTTGTTAAGGATTATACTGGTTAATAGAGTAGCAATTGTAGATTCTCCTCCAATAACTACTAACACTGAGTAGTTAGCCAGGTTTTTAGTACCAGGCATGGTTTCTACTTTTTGAGCAGGTCCTAAATCTAATTAGAGAGCTATTGTTTGACACTAAGTTTTGTGTGCTACTATTGCATCCATTAGGTTATCTTGCAATACTGGTCATTGATATGGCTCACAGACATCATAACTGGATAGAACTGTTGTTTCCTCCCTCTGTGATAAACTTGCATGAAAGCTAGTCCTCACGGAGGAGGCACTGACCTCACCTCCAGTTCAGAGACCTATGGGTCTTATTTCAGAAATTCATGGTACCTTTAGTAATAAGGACTTACTTTAGACCCCTGAGGGGCAACTAAAGGTAATAGCAATAGGTTGTATGTTTTGGGGTACCTTGGACTACCTTGACTCAAAAGAGGGTTTGTTATGTCTAGCATTGAGGCTTTTATTAGGTGGCATTGGATTTTTGTGGGAGCATTATCAACCCAAATGAAAAAAATTTTCATTAGAATGTATACTTATATTTATGTCCAGAATTTTGATCAGTGAAATGGAAAGGATGGGCTCTTTATAAAGTAGAAGGGAAGTAAATACAGAAGGAGGGTGAAGGAAATGGCAGCATACACATTTTGATGAGGAAATGGGGAAAAGTGAACTGTTTAGAGAGGATCAAGGGAGGAAAATGAAGAAAAATGAGGGAGGATGGTACAATAGCAATAAGGATTCTAAGTCATAAGGAATCATTTTATTCACTACTTATCTAAAAGAACTCATTCCTTTCTGTTTAATGTAAATAAAACTTGTTTTTTGCCAGTGCCTACCAGGAGAATAATTTGCAAAAACAAACTTCGTTTCTGCAAAATATATTGTTGGCATATTGTAAATACTGAGCAAAATATGTAATTGTAGCTATTAAATATCTATCAATCAAAAGAAAACAAGCCATCTAGTAATTTTTCTATGCTGTGTTACAGTCTCCCACCTCTAATCTCCCTGTCTGTCTGTCTCTCTCTGTATATACATATATATGTGTGTGTGTGTGTGTGTGTGTGTGTGTGTGTGTGTGTATCTGTCCGTGTGTGTGTGTCTGTGTCTGTGTCTGTGTGTGACTTTGTCTCTTCTTTCTGTCTCCATTTCTTTCTCTCTTCTTTTACATTTTTGGACATTGTGGGTGGGGCTTGTAAAACCACAAAGCTAGTCTTCTCAGTGGCTAAAAACAGAGTTTAAGTGAGGAACCAAACTCTGGACTCTCTCCTTCATTGAGTAGGTTTGGGAGCATTGGGTGACAGCAATTGCTTTGACAGTTTTAAAGTGACAGCTACAGGAAGAAAGGTGAGGGTAAGAAAGCCTGGAAGTCACTGCAGGCTGTTTGGGTTAATAAGGAACTAGATGCTCTTGCCCAAGGTAGTTGACTTTTGTTGCATATAGGGAATGCGACTGCTTTCCTTAGGTTTCCATTTACTTTATAAGAATCCTTTTGTTCACAGGAGTATTTCTGTTTAAGATGTCATTAGTACTGCCATTTTGGAGCCTGCATTGGACCTGACAGACAGGTCTCAATTAGCCCAGCCTAGCCTGAAACTTGCTATATAGTCATAGATGACTTTGAACTTCAACTGCTTATCTCTACAACTTCCTAATTCTAGAAGTAAAAGCAATTATCAAGACACTGGGTTAAAACTTTTTTAATGTTAACGTTTTTAGACATAAACAAAGTAAATCACCACCAATTAAATTTTATACAACATAGTTACAATAAAACAATGTCCATTTATAATATTTACATATATCATTGATATAAGGCAAAATCTCAAAATAGACTGAGAGTACAAGTGCATAAAATATTTAAAAGTTTTCAACAAATTAATTTACATTCTTAATTTATTTTTTTTAAATTATCTCCTAAATTAAAAGGTCACAGTTTAATTCTAATGTTTGAAACTATTTTGTAAAATAAAATATAATTTTACAAGTACAGACAAAAATCTGTGAAAATTATTTTAATATTATTTCAATACAAAACTTCTAATATGAGCTTTAATGACAGAGGAAATTAAAACTATACTTCTTTATCTTCATGTATTTTACTGATAACAAAGCTAAAATTAGATATTTTTTTGTAGCATTCCAACTGGGCAACATTCGTGGGATTCAGAAAATCTATATTCACTTGTTAAATTTTTCCCATCACATCTTTTCTCTATTAAGCCAATTTAGTGAAGCATTTCCATCAATAATTACATTTGAGGAAAATTACAAATCCAATGGAGGAATAGGCAGAGTGCTGGGAAGGCTCTCAGGAATCCAAAAGGATGACACAACCTTGGAGTGCTGGCAGTGGTCTAGAGGGTGCCTGGACTGCCCTACTCTGGTAACCGGTCTACCAAATACCCTGTCATCAAGGAACCTTGGTCTAGTGACTGATAGAGGCAGATGCAGTGATTCATGGCCAGATGCCAGGCAGAGCTCCAGGAATCCAATTGATGAGAGAGAGGAGAGATTCTGCAGGCAGGGGATGTTGAGATCATGATGGAAAGGCATGCGGAGATGACTGGCCACACTAGTGGAAGCCCATGAATTGTAGATTGGTGACTGTGGAGCCCTCATGGGACTGTACTAGGCCCACTGGATACAGAAGATGGTTGTTTGGCTCGAATTGTTTAGGGGGCACCCAGGCAGGGGGATAGGATTCTGTCCCTGGTACATGGGCAGGCTTTGGGGAGCCTTGGTGCAGTGGGAAAGGGGCTTGGATCTGCCAAGGATCAGTATGTTGGGCTCTGCTGACTCCCCATGGGAGACCTTGATTTGGTGATGTGGGGTTGTGGGGTGACTTGGGAGAGAAGTCTGGAAGGTAGGAGGAGGGAGGAGGGGGATCTGTGGGTGATATGTAGAGTGAACAGAAAATTTACTAATGAAGAAAAATGAAAAAAAAAAAAAAGAATACCCCTCCATTGGTGGTGGGAGTACAAACTTGCATGGCCACTTTGGCAATCAATATGGCAGTTCTCAGAAAACTGCGAGTCAATCTACCTCAAGACCCAGTTATATCACTCCTGGGCATATTCTCAAAGGATGCTTTACCATACCACAAGGACACTTGTTCAACTATGTTCATATCAGCTTTATTTGCAATAGCTAGAAAATGGAAATAGCCTAAGTGTCCATCAGTTGAAGAATGGATAAAGAAAATTTGGTATGTTTAGACAATAAAATATTCAGCTCTTAAAAACAATGAAATTAGTTGTCAAATGGATGGAACTAGAAAAGATCATACTGAGTGATGTAAACCAGACCCAGAAAGAGAATCATGGTGTACTCACTTATAGGTGGGTATTAGCGAGAAAGTACAATTCACATTCTCAAAGGAGCTATGAATACAAGTAAGGCTCAATGGGGGACCCATGAATCTATCTGTGAGGGGGAAAATATAATAGACATCACAGGTGGATGGACGAGAGGTCTGCATGGGGGTGGGTGGAGATGAGAACAGAAAGAATCAGGTTGGGGAATTATGGAGGGAAAGAGTACCGGGAAAGGCAATTGGAATCAGAGGCATCTTTGGGATAAGGTAGAAACCTAATCCAATGAAACTCCCAGGAATCTATAAGGGTGACCCTAGCTAGGACTCTTAGCAAAGAGGGATACAGAGCCTGAATCAATCATCTTCTAGGACTAGACAAGACTTCCATTGAAGGGATTGGGACCCTAACCCAGCCACATAAACTTGGACCTACAATCTGTCCTGTCTTAATGATATACTAAACAAAGGTGGTCCAGAAATTATGGGAGTGATCAACTAATGATCAGCTTGGAACCCATATGCTGAAAGAGAGTTCACTCCTAATAATGCTTGGAGGGACAGAACCCAGAGTCCGGACAGTCCATAGACCTAGGATAGAACAAAATTGGCAACAAAAAAGGTCAATGAAATGACTCTAAATGTTATTCTGCTATTCTCATAGATTATTGCTTAGCTCTGTTGTCATCAGAGAGGCTTCACTCAGCAACTGATGGAAATAGATTCAGAGACCCACAGCTAAACATTAGGTGGACACTGGGAAATCCTATGGAAGAGGGGGAGGAAGGATTATGGGAACCAGAGGGGTTAAGGACACCTTGGGAAAACACACAGTGAACTGACTTAGGCTCATGGGGGGCTCACAGAGACTGAACCACCAACCAGAAAACTTGCATGGGACTCAAATGGGCCCTCTGATAATGTGTTGCAATTGTGAGGCTTAATTATTTTGTGGGACATCTGGCAGCGGGAGTGGAGAATATTGTTACCTGCTTGTGGGACCCTTTCCTCCTGGTGGGTTATTTTGTGCAATCTTAACAAGAGAGGAGTTCCCTAGTTTTGCTGCAGCTCCATCTCCCATGGCTTACAGATATACATGGAAGGCCTGCAATTTTCTGAAGGGAAGGAAGAGGGAAGGGGTGGGAGGCACTTGTGGAGAGAGACTGGGAGGAGAGGAAGGCAGAGGGGAAACTGTTACCAGGCATGAAAAAAAAATTAATTGATCAAATAATAAAAAATAATTAAGGTAAAATAAACCTAACTTAAATGTTAAAGAAAAGAACTATGGAGGAAAAAAAAAAACAGGAAAAAGAATAAGGTAGTTTGCTATGGCTTCTTAATACGTCACACCAAAACACATCTTTCAAATGTTTTTCATGTGCATACAGTGGAGTCATCCTATAAGAAGGCTTTATTTTGTATAAGTCTATGTATGGAGTGTGTGTGTGTGTGTGTGTGTGTGTGTGTGTGTGTGTGTGTATTGTATAGCTGATGGCATGTGAGATCAGAAGCCCAAAAAGGGGCTCTGCTAAAGCTGGAATCAGAGCAGGTTAGGTTGTAAGCTACCAGATGTGGATGCTGCAAACTAATCTTGGATCTTTTACCATAGTAACACATGTTCCTAAAGGCTAAGCCTCCTGACTGAGAGGAAATATCCTTAAGCTTTAGCATTCTAATAATCAGAAGCTAGAGTACAAAATCCACAAAAAGAGGACCCTAGGAAAGACACAGGGATCACCCAACAACAGAAAAATGGATGAGATATACATGAGCAAACTGGATGTGTTGAGGGGTAATGGAGGGCAAGGGTCAGTGGTAAGAGAGCTTAGGGGAGTGGGAGGTCCCAGCTGGATCAGGACCAGAGTGGGAGAACAAGGAAAGAGATACCATGATAAATGAGGACCCCATGGGAATAAGAAGAAGTAGAATGCTAGAGAGGTACCCAGAAATCCACAAAGATACCTCCAATATAGACTACTTGCAATGGTCAAGAGAGTGCCTGAGCTGACCTGCTCTGGTGATCAGATGGCCAAACACCTTTACTGTCATGATAGAACTCTCATCCAGTGACTGAAGGAAGCAGATGCAGAGATCCACGTCCAAGATCCAGGAGTCCAATATGCAAAAAGAGGAGGGATTATATAAGCTAGAGATATTGAGACCATGACTGGAAAAACACAGGGATAAATAACCAAACTAGTGGAAACACATTGACTGTGAACCAATAGTTGAGGAGCCCCCTTGGAACTAGACCAGGCCCTCTGTATAAGTGAGACAGTTGATTAGTTTGAACTGTTTAGGAGGCCCCCAGGCAGTGGGACTGGGACCTTCCTTGGTGCATGAGCTGGCTTTTTGGAACCTATGGCCTATGCTGTGACAGCCCTGGTGTAGGGAGGAGATGACAGTGACTGGCCCTGCCTCAACTGATTCTACCAGGCTGTGCTGACTCTCCAGGGTAGATTGGGGAGAATTCTGGGGTCTTGGATAAGGGAGGACAGGGGAATCTGTGACTGATATGTAAAATTAAATTAATTATAAATAAAAATATTTTTAAAAATCCAGATATACTGAACATGACAGAAAAGGAAGTGAGGAACTGCCTTGAACACATTGCCACAGTAGACAACTTCCCCAACAGAACACCAATAGCACAGACACTATGATGAAATATTAATAAATGGGACCTCATAAAACTGAAAAACTTATTTAAGGCACCAAAATATCCTTATAGTACACAGGCAGACCCAATTTCCTTACCTTCTTCTTTAGGTCTAGCAGGTCTTCTGTGGTCATAAGGAGCAGGTTGTCAAATGGATTCATTGACCGCAATAGGAATATCCATATCTCTTCATCTTACCCCTTTATTAATGGGAGGATTGGGACTATAAGCCTAGTAAGTATGACGGGTCCTCATTACCTGTACAGTTACCACAGACAGCATAGTTTGACAGTCACCTTTTTGCACCTTGCTGGTCCAGTTGGACAGTAACTGACAGCAGCAGCGGCAAGGGCAGTTCCTTTGTGCACATGGCTAGTTTTGTCATAAAGGAAACAAACTCCATATGGAGTTTCTTCAATGCCCATCATCTTCTCTGAAGTAGATTGGTGCTGCCAGGGGCAGATATATCTCACTGTCATGAAAAGCCTAAGTTCTTAAAACATTTTAAATGCCATTTAAATGGAAATGTTTGAATATTTCCGATTTGATATATATCTCTATATGACTTTTAAAACATATCTAACATGAATATACATTTGCTATTATAGATTTATAGATGACTATTAATCTGTATTTCTTAGTTATACATTACATTTTAAATGAGCTGCATAAATACAATACCTTCAACAAGAGTGTATATATATACAACATATATATAATGAAATTAACTTAAATTTGTATCAATAAACCAAAATTTATACCAATGTAAAATATCCTGAGATTAATAGCTGCTTTATTTGGATTAAAGTAGATTAAATAATCTATCTTTCTATCCCATTTCTATGTCCTTCATTTTTCTTTTTAGAATGAGATCCCTGGATCTAATCTCCTTTGTCCAGCTTTTTTCCTTATCATTACCATTAACAACTTTTAACCAACCCCTCTAATTGACAAACATAACAAATATGTTGGCAATGTGGGCATAGTTCTCTAGACAACTTCCTGCTGATTGGGGTTGCTGGTAATCTTTGAGGGACCCTGAGAAAATTTAGGATAATGGTTAAGTCTTGGTTTTCATAGTCTACATGAAAAATATGTTAATAATTTTTTTATTTAAAAATAAATACACATTAAATACCAGTATTATAATTGATGTAAAATATATAAAGTTCCCAGTCCCATTGCCTGGGGGCCTCCCAAACTGTTCAACTTAATTAACTGTATTGCTTATTCAGAGGGTCCAATCCACTTAGGGGTTCCTTAGCTATAGGTTCATAGTTCATGTGTTTCCACTAGTTTGGCTATTTGTCCCTGTGCTTTTCCCAATCATGGTCTCAATTTTCATTCATACAATCTCTCCTCTTTCTCGACAATTGGACTCCCAGAGCTCCACCTGGGGTGTGGCCATGGATCTCTGCATCCATCAGTCATTGGATGAGAGTTCTAGCAAGACAGTTAGAATGTTTGGCCATCCAATCACCAGAGTAGAACAATTTGGGCTTTCTCTCCACCATTGCCAGTAGTCTACTATGGAAGTATCTTTGTAGATTTCAGGGGACCTCTCTAGCACTTTGCTTCTTCCTTTCCCATGGATCTTCATTAATTATGGTCTCTTTTTCCTTGCTCTCCCTCTCTGTTCTTGATGTGTCTTTCTTAGGGTCCTGTTTTCTAGGTAGTCTCCTTGGAGTTGTAAGTATCAGTCTAGTCATCCTTTGTTTTACATCTATTGTCCACTTATGAGTGAGTAATACCATGTTTGTCTTTCTGATACTGTGTTACCTCATTCAGGATGATTTTTTCTAGTTCTATCCATTTGCCTGCAAACTTCAAGATGTCACTGTTTTTCTTTGCTGAGTAGTACTCCATTGTGTATATGTACCACATTTTATTTATCTATTCTTCAGTTGAAGGGTATCTAGGTTGTTTCCAGGTTCTGGCTATTACAAATAATGCTTCAATGAACATGGTTGTGCATATGTTCTTATGGTATGGTTGAGCATTTGGTGCATGGGCTGGCTGTTTGGAACATAGGGCCTATGCAGGGACACTTTGCTCAGCCTGGGTGAAGGTAGGAGGGGACTGGACCTGCCTTGATTGACTCTACCAGTCTGAGTTGAATCCCCAGGGGAGTACTAGCCCTGGAGGAGATGGGAATGGGGGTCAGGCTGGGAGGAGGGTGGGGGTGGGGCTGGAGGAGGGAGGACAGTATATACTGTGGCTGATAAGTAAAACTGAATTAAAATCTAATATATATACATATATATACACACATATATATATATTCATAATAAAAGATAAACAAAATTGGAAAAGATTAATTGTGAGAATTTATTAAACTGATTTTAATAATTATAAACATAAGCCAATGGGAGTCACAACAATATGAATTACAGACAATACAGTCACTGGTGAAAATACAAGGCAGGTTATCTTCTGTAGTATTTATATAGTATAATGCCAGTCTTTGAAAGAACTTAAAACAGGGAAATGTCCATGTGTTTAATATATGATTAAACTTAAGAGTTTAAGTTTTTGAAAATAAGCATACTTGAATATACACAGTAAATCAATATGATTCTAAATTAATTGTTAACTATAGATTACAAAAAGTCAATACATGAATGTATAATTCATATCGATATAATTACAAGAGATCAACCATGTCTTCCAAAGCAATGTTTAAATAAAAGATACATTAAACAAAAATAATATATAGAAATAAGTATAACAATAAATTTAAAACTCTGTCAGAAAATGTTTATGAGTTGCAACAAAATATGTATTCATTTTCAATAACATGCCTTAGAGTGTTTCTTTTCTATAATGCAATGAAAGGCCTGACAATCATTTAATTCAAAAATTTATTTTGAACACTTTAAAAATATAATTAATGAGATAAAAGATAAAAGACAGTAAAATACTTGCTTTCTCCTAAAAATCTGTATTGTGGGATATTTGTACATGTAGGGAGGTATGTTGCTGTGATTAGTTTAATAAAGAGCTAAACCTGGGCAGTGGTGGTGCAAAACTTTAATCTTAGCACTAGGGAGGCAGAGGCAGGCAGATCTCTGTAAGTTTAAGGACAGCCTGAGCTACAGATTGAGTTCCAGGAAAGGTGCAAATCTACACAGAGTAACCCTGTCTCAAAAAACCAAAAATAAATAAATAGATAGATAGATAAATAAATAAACAAATAAATATATAAATAAATAAATAGCGGAATGGCCAATAGTTAGGCAGGAGGCATAGGCAGGATTTCCAAGGAGAGAGAGGAAGAGGAGGAGGAGGAATCAAGGGGAAGGAAAAGTCTGGCAACATGGAGAGGAAACAGGAGGTACAAGATGGAAGAAAGGTAATGCCACATGATAGAACATAGATTAATATAAATGGGTTAATTTAAATTATGAGTTAGTTAGGGACAACCCTAAGATATAGGCCAAGGTTTTTAATTAATAAGAAGTTCCCACGTCATTATTTGGGAGTTAGTTTATAGGACAGAGACAGATTCGTTTCAGATCAGATCTGACTTTTAAATGTTTAGCAGCTGCACATACAGGGTCTATTATGGTATCCAGACTCAAATGTTCATGCATCTATAGGATTTGAGCTCTAAAGCAATGTAAGATAAGAAGTAGGGTCTTACCTACGCTGAGAATACATAAACTTGTAACTTATATGACAACGATGATCAAATATTAGACTTTAAAGTGAATGAAAAAGTTACAAAAGAACAAAGAAGAAATGACAGGCATTTTGTATTTTATGTCATACATATACATATAAATATTGAAAAAAATGGACATACATGTTAAATATTACAGTGTTTTTTCACTTAATAACTTTAAATATTTTCCATATTATCCTAAATATTACAATATGCCATTTTCCTATGATATAATATTATTTCAGTAATTTAATACAAAACCAAATTTTAGAACTATTGAGATTATTTCTGTATAGCTATTAAAGCAATTATGATTAAATTATCTGAAAATTTTGTTTAATATTTGTGAATATTTTTCAAACATAATATGCTGGAAAATTTTCAATGCCTTTAAATTATAATAATGGCATTATTGTTTACTTTGTGCAACTTAAGAAACTGAAGTATGAAATTACACTCCCTAACTATGGATAGGACCTATAACAAACTATTTCATATTATAAAGAGAGTGACTTTTGACATTGTTAATGTACCAACCAATATTGTGTTTCTTAACCCAAATATCTAACATATAATTATATAGTAAATACTTAATTTTCCCTCTCTTCCCATCTCCTGTTCCCCCTCCCCCAGATTCACATCTACCCCACTCCCTATTCACTCCTATTTTGTTTCCATTCAGAAATGGGTAGGACTTTAAAGTCACATTCTGGAAAATGCACAAACTATGTTTCTGTAAAGGAAGCTCCTCACACGTGGAAAAAAGAAAAAAAAAATCTTTCAGGTTCATGCAAAGAAAGAAGGTACAGAAGGGTTCTACAGGAAAAAAAGAGAAGTTTACATATTTAGTACACTTTTGTTTTACCTTCTGGGTTCCTGCTCTCTTTTTCCCATCTTTAATGACAGTGTTTTTCACTTCTTTGTTTCAGAGACTATAAATGAGTGTTCAGCATGGGGATCACAATAGTATAAAAATTAGAAGCTACTTGATGTGTCCTCAAGTAGTATTGGCTTCATATAAGCAAAGCTCATAGTAGCATAAAAACCAGTAACTCCTATAAGATGTTAGGCATAAGTAGAAAAGGCTTTGTGCTTACCTTTAAAAAAATGGAAATATTGACAAATATAGATTGTAGACAAAAAATAGAACAAAAAATATATTCTAGAAACAAGTATACTATAAAATAGGTCATAATACTCTCTAATGTTATTTATATAGGATAAAGCCAATATTTAAATAGATTTTTTCAAAAAGAGGGATATTATATACATTTAGAAGATGAGCATAATAGTCAGTTTTGTATTTGTGAAAAGCTGTTATATAAGTAACTACTAAGGTGGAGGCAGAGCACTTGGTTATAAATGAGGAGCAAGCAATCAGGAAAAATAAAGTTTAAATTTTCACTAACAATTAGCCTAAGTTGCACACCTAGTTTTCCTCCCTCCCATTGGTGCTCTCAGCTCATACCCCTCTTAGCCTATCTCATTCCCTAGTGACAGCTACCATACCTAAAAACACTTTCTACTCAGGATTCCCAGTGACACGTCTATGAGATTTCAGACACATTCTCTGCAAGGCAAGCTACAGCTACCATATCCTCCTAAAAACCAGAGAGAGCAAAAGAATCCCAGGAGTGGATGACTCAGCCAACAAACATGAGACCAGAAAATAACACCTTCAATTACAATCATCCCAAACACAGATGTCTAGTTACAAGCATTAAAATTCAATAAATAAAAGAAAGCACAATATGTCTCCACTAGACTCCAAAATCCTTCTACATTTGGCCTTATGAAATAAAATATAGGAGAAGCACAAGATAAGAACTTCAAAATACCTATTATGAATATACTCAAAGACCTTAAAGATGATATGAATAAATCCATCAATGGAATCAGTGAGAACACAAAGAAGCAGTGGCATGAAATGAAGAAAACTATTCAAGATACAAAAGTGGAAATGAAATCATTAAAGAATACTCAACCTTAGTGAAAACTTGAAATAAAAAAAAAAATTCTAGGAACTTAAACAGAAAACACATCTTCATTAACAAAATACAGGCATGGAACAACAACAAAAATACTCAGACATTAAAGACAAGATAGAAGAAATGGACACCTCAGTCAAAGTAATTGTTAAATCTAAAAATTCCAGCACAAAACATTGAGGAAATTAGAGACACCATGAAAAGATAAAATTTATGAATAATAGACATAGGGGAAAGAGAAGAAACCCAGTTCAAAAGCACAGAAACAATTTTCAAAAAAAGTATAAAAGAAAGTTCTTCTAATTTAAAAAAAAAATTCTTCTCTTAGGGGGTCAGGAGATCCCAGCTGGATCAAGAACAGAAAGGGAGACCAAGGAATAACAGACCATGATAAATGAAGACCACATAAGAACAGGAATAGGCAGAGTGCTGGAAATGTCCCCAGAAATCCACAATGATACATCCTCTGTAAACTGCTGGCAATGGTCAGGAGAAAGCCTGATCTGACCTAGTCTGATGATCAGAAGGCCAAACACCCTAACAGTCTTGCTGGAACTCTCATCCAATAACTGATGAAAGTGGATGCAGAGATCGTCAGCCAGGCCCCAGGTGGTGCTCCAGGTTGAGAAAGAGGAGAGACTGTAAGAGTGTGAATTGTTGAGACCAAGATTGGAAAAAGCATAGGGACAAATAACCAAAAGAATGCAAGCACATGAATTATGAACCAAAGGCTGTGGAGCCCCCAGCTGGATCAGGCCCTCTGGATAAGTGAGACAATTGAATAGCTTGAACTGCTAGGGAGGCATCCAGACTGTGGGACTGGGACCTGTCTTTGTGCTTGAGTTGGCTTTTTGGAACCTTGGGCTTACACAGAGACACTTTGTTCAGCCATGAAGGAGGGGACTGGAACTGCCTGTACTGAATCCACCAGGTTTAAATGAATCCCAAGGGGAGTCTTGGCCCTGGAGAAGATGGGAAAGGAGGGGAGAGGTTGGGGGGAAGGTGGGGGCAGGAGTGGGAAGGGGGAGGACAGGGGAACCCATGGCCGATGTGTAAAATTAAAACAGAAATATAATAATAATAAAAAAGAAAGAAGCTAGTTTGAAATATTCCTGATTAAACGCAATGGGAAAATCCCCCCCCCCAAAAAAAATAGAAAGAAACATAGAAAGAGCACATAGACTGGACCACTGGACTACAAAAAAATTTCCAATGACACATGATAATCAAACACTAAATTTATCGAGTAAAAAAAGATTATTAAACATTACAAGGAAAAAAGGCAAAATAACAAATCAAGGCAGACCTATCTTGGCATGCTGGTAAGCGAACAGAGACCCTAGAGGGGGAGTGAGAATGTGGAACACAAGAAACATGAGAGATGGTGACAAGACAGGATTCTGATCAAGTCTCATTTATTCTAGAACATCTCAGGGTAGATATAGGGCAAGAGGGGTGAGGAAGCTATAACTCTTGCAAAAATGGGCATCTAGCAACCATCATACAGAGGAAAGCCCCTTAACTGCAGACACAGAATGTACTGAACACAAGAAACCCTTAAGACATGAGGAAATAACAGTCCTGATGTTAGTATCTAGTGAAGCTAAAGCAATCATAAAATAGCTTTAAAAGTGGCAAGTGTCCTACACAGAACTATTTAAATAACACCTTATTTCTCAATGGAGATTGTAAAATCCAGAAAAGCCTGAACAGATAATCTACAGATTCTAAGAGACAAAAGATGGCATCACAGACTACTATGTGCAACAATGTTTTTAATCTAAATAGAAGGATGTAGAAAGACATACAACAACAAAATCAAATCTAAACCATATCTGTCTAAAAAAATCATCTCTATAAATGACACTAGAAGGAAACCATCAATCTGAAGAGGTTAAGCATACTTCCAAAAAGAAAAAGATAGAAAAGCACAAAGAATAGATAATCTAACAGCAGCATATCAAAAGAGGTGTAAAAATCCAACACCACCACAACAAAATAATAAACAAAATAAAGAAAAACATCTTATTGGTAACACTCAATATCAATGATCACAATTCCCCAATAAAAAGATACAGACTAAGAGATTCAATTTGAAAACAGTATCCATCCTTCTGCTTCATGCATGAAACACATCTTAACACCAAGGATAGATATTAGTTCAGGTTAAAAGGATGTTAAAAGATATTCCAAGTAAATTGATGGAAGAAGGAAGCTGTGGTAGCCATTTTAATATCTGACAGAATAGACTTTAAACCAAAACTAGAAGAGATAGGAAAAGACACTACTTACTTACAAAAGGAAGAATCCACTATGAGGACATTGCAATTCTGAAAGTATCATGATCCCTGAATTAAAAAGGAATCCCAGAACTCCACTAACAAAAACAGCATGACATTGGCACAAAAACTGATACTTTGATCAGTGGAATAAAATCGAAGGCCCAGACATAGATTCGCATACCTAATGGGCCCCTGATTTTTGATAAAGGATCCAGAAACAAACACTGGAATATGAACAAAATCTTTAGCAAATGGTGCTCGTCAAACTGGATACCTGCATGAAAAACAATGAAAATAGAGCTATATGTATTACTCTGTACATAAGAATGTAAAATTGGAGAGAGCTACACATACTAAGGACTATTTAAGGGTCATATTGAAACCTACTACTGTAGAAGCTTCTTAAAATATATACACATATGATAGAAATCTCAGTGGAGTCATCATATAATAGGGAAGATGATACCTAATTATAACTTTGACATTAAAAGAAATATCCAGGTGCTAGGAAAGGGTTACATCTATTTGAGTCTTTGGCCAAAGTGGCCTATGGGAATCTGAGAACGATCCAGACTGCTGCCAAAGCTATTGGTTGCTCTCCACGAACTGATAGTAAGTCTCTATTGATGAAAACAGCTCCTACATATCTCATTTAACATGGAGATGCTAAATGGTGTAAAAGTAGAGCTTTCACCCCTATTGAGCAGGGTTCAAAGTACTAGAAGTTACTCCTCATGCCACTAACTGAGAAAGATATAAAAACAAACAACTGTGGATCTTGTTATTTACAAGGCTAATCTATGTGCATAATATAATGGTATAATAATAGCACAAATGTTGTAGGAGTAACCATCCACTCTCTGATTAAATTCAAGGTCCACTCTGTTGGATGGAACTCATGCCTGACACTGGTTGAGTGGCCAAGAACCTGTCACTAGATGGATCATGAGCTTAGGGCAATGGTTCTCAACTTTCCTAATGCTGCAATCCTTTAATATAGTTCCTCAACCATAAAATTATTTTGATGCTTACTTCATAACTGTAATTTTGAATTTTGAGCTACTATTATGAATTGTAATATAAATATCTGACATGCAGGATATCTGAGATGCAACCCCTGTGAAAGGGTCATTTGACTCCAAGAGGGGTTGTGACCACAGGTTGAGAACTGCTGGGCTAGAGAAAGACCAAATACTGTTGTTTTACAAATGGAATGCAGTAATTAAATGATTCCTGATCACATTCTTCTATACACATAAAGCAGTGTCTCCCTCGGTATCTGAGAAATTTCCTGTTGTAGAAGTTGAGAACTAACACAGGGAGCCACAACTAGACAAGTGAAAGAGAATGAGAGACCCTGGAACACTCAGCTCTAAGTGTCGCATCCTCATCAAACCCCTCCATAAGGACTCAGAGTGTTGAGCGAAAAAGAAGATTAAAAAGCATAAGAGCCAGAGGAATTGGATGACAGCAAGGAAAACATATCTTCTAGACACAACAGGAGTGATACATATATGACTTCAGAGAGGCATGCACAAGGCCTGCACAGGTTGAAATCAGACAGAGACCCACAATAGAGAGGAAGAAGTAGATATGATCTCCCAT
Source organism: Onychomys torridus (assembly GCF_903995425.1). NCBI lineage: Eukaryota > Metazoa > Chordata > Mammalia > Rodentia > Cricetidae > Onychomys > Onychomys torridus. The sequence continues at coordinate 63,094,873 of NC_050446.1, forward strand.
TCCTAACCAAAATCTATCTTGAATTGACATCTACTTGCAAAGTAAAATTAGTTTCCCTAGTGGAGACTCAAGGTGGGGGAGGGGAAAGCATGATCAGAAGAGATTGCATGAAAAAATGTTTTCCATAAAAATAATTTCCTCATATTTTTATTTCTTAATGTTCCCAACATGATAGTAATAGAGGAGATCCAATGACAGATTCTGAACTCACGAGGGGAAATGAAAAATACTTAAAGCTTTTCTATCACACCAATGGCCTTATATCTTCTAATAGATAAAGGAGTCTGGGTAATCATCATTTAAAGAATCCTTTAAATGACTTTATCCCTGTTGTCTTAATCCAATAAGGGCAAAAAAATGCCCAAATTCTTTTCCTAACTGCTCCCTCATCAGGAATTATAGTAGTCCTAGCAGTCTCACGTTTTCTGTTACACATGCTACCCAACTTAAATAACTCACTCTCAGGACGTATACCACCATCACATAGCCATCTTATGTTCTGTATTTTTTCCATTGTTTAAGTTTTATCATGGCCCCTTATATGGACCCTCCTCTGAAGCACTCTGTCTGCTACCCTTTCTACATTCCCCCTTTGTCATTTTTAAGCAGTTATTAAGCAGTTAGAGATATTTTGCCTCAAACCCTTAAAAGTTGTTTGAGTACCAATTCACCCATTTTCTTGTGACTCTCAATACTTTTCTGTAGTTAGAGTTTTCCTGCCCGGCCCAGAGTCAGAACAAATCTCTCTTACTCGCCAGTCCCACAGTCACTCAGACCCAAACAAAAAGCACACGCAGACTTACATTGTTTACAAATTGTATGGCTGTGGCATGCTTCTTGTTATCTACTTCTTCTATCTTACATTAACACATTTCTATAAATCTATACTTTGCCACGTGGCTCGTTGCTTACCATTATCTTACTTCCTTCTTGCCATGGTGGCGGCTGGCAGTGTCTGTCTTCCCCAGCCTTCTACCTCCCACAATTCTCTTCTCTGTTTGTCCCACCTATACTTCCTGCCTACCTACTGGCCAATCAGCATTTTATTTATACAGAGTGATATCCACAGAACTTCCCCTTTTCTTTTTTGTTAAAAAAGGAAGGTTAACTTTCACATAGTAAAATTACAGATAACAAAACAATTATCAAGCAGGAATTATAGTTATAATATTAAAGAAGATATCCTATCTTATATTTGTGAGTTTAAGGTTTTATATCTAACTCATTGTTTATCATAACTGAGGAAATTATATCTATCTACTCTTCAACTACATCAAAGACCTCAGAAGGATATAATATTACCTGAGAACCAGGAGAAGGATGCAAGCAACTTTTGGGAGTCTTGCAGGGTAGACAGAGATAGCTGGCAGCCTGGACAGTCACCTAATGTTCCTTTGTAAATTTGGGGCATTTGTCTTCAGCCCTCAGGTCTAGAGTCTCTCAGTCACTTCTCCCAGTGTCCTGTAGAATGTCTGGCAGTTTCCTCTGCAAAGCAGGAACCTGAAGGACCATTTTGTCAAGGAAAGTTTAGTGGTCACCTCTCTATGGGTCCTGCATGTCCAGTCGATCAAGCAGTCCAGGCAAGAATAGTTTCTTATCCAAATGGCTATTTTTGCCAAGGTGAAGATAAGATATGAAGTGTCTTCAATGCCCATCCTCCTCTCTGAAATAAATTGGTGCTGCCAGGAGCAGACATGTCTCACTGTCCAAAAAGTCTAAATTTTAAAAATCTTTTAAATGCCATATTCTGTAGACCTTTCAATTGTTTGAAGATTACCTGTCTATCTGAAAGATATCTATGTATACCTAGAAAACTTAACATGATTATAAGTTTGACTATCATAGAAAACTAATTGATCTGTACTTCTTAATTATCCATTACAATCTACATGAGTTGCATAAACATAGGATTTCAAATGAGAGTAGTAATATATATGCAGTATAACAAAATTAACTTTAAGTTTCCATCAATAGACTAAAATCTATACCAATGTAAGACATTTTAACAAGTTGTTGTTCTTTAAAAGTAAGTTCATTAATCTACCCTTTCATCCTACAATATCCATATCACTCTTCTAAGACTAAAACAGTTGGACTGAAGGCTTCATTGCATCATCTAACCTCCTTGTTTCTCTAGCTCTCAGAAAAGTTAGAGGTTTCAGATATATTTAACATGCCCCCAGGACCAGTCAATTCTTTGTTTGCTGTAACACTTCAAAATTAAAGAGTACTAGGTCTGACTATTATTAAGAAGGGATGTGTACCCTTTTCCAGGAACAGTGTTGCTTTTGTACCAATAAATCAAAATTGGTCAGAGATGGTGACCAACAACAGGAAACAGACAAAAATTTTGTTCAATGACAATTATTCTCCTATTAATCAAAATTTGTTCCATTCCACACTGGTTCCACCACATTCACACCTTTCCTGTGTTAACTTCATACTATTGTTTTTAACCCTGCCTTCAAATATTTTAAAAAAGTTCTCCCTGTGTCAAATAATTGTCATAAATAGGTCCACATTAAAATTAAGATAATGGCTAACCTGAATAGGTGTCCTATTAGTTTAATAATAAGTCTTAACTTACTCACTATAGGCCGTTTCAAACTGTGTTCAAATTTCCTTTAGAAGTGTATTATGGCTCTACTACAACTTGTCAAGTTTAAACTATCCCTCTGCCACTTAAATTTAATCTGACCTATGCCCCTTTAGAGCATGTTTTCAAAGTCTATCCACACTTCCTAATGTCTTCCCATGAGAAGCAGCTAAGGAGAGGATGCAACATCTCCCACTTTAAGATTACAGGAGAACTGAAGAAAAGGTGATGACTACTTGTACACAATTTTTCTTAAGAAGAAGTTATAATATAGTCATATTACATGTGGCCAATAAGTAGGCAGAGTCTATTGGACATAATAATTGGATAGTGTAGAGGGTTGCAGATAGCTAAATAGCTATCATACATAGGCTATCTATGCATTAAAGGAAACATGTAACAAGATATTGGAATTTGTCAGTCCCGAAAGTATGAATTCAGGCTTATATTTATAAATCTAGGCATTCATAGCAAACGTCCTTAAACTGTTGAGAAATCAAAGGTAATATTTATTTTTAATGGTTTCTAAAGGGTTTTATTTATGTACATTTCAGTAATTGCATAATCAGTTTCAGGTGTCTCAGAGTGTTTTCTTTTTTTGTGGTTTTTCAAGACAATTTCTCTGGGTAGCTTTGGTGCCTGTCCTGGGTCTCTCTCTGTAGACCAGGCTGGCCTCAAACTCACAGAGATCTGCCTGGCTCTGCCTCTCATGTTCTGGGATTAAAGCTTTGTGCCAGCACTTCTTGGCTCAGTGTGTTTGACTATAAAAATTTGTTTGAAAAAATCTTATGTGATTATTGAATATGTACCCATACCTCTTCATTTAATTAACTTGGTAATATTCCAAATGTATCCCCTTAATATCACATTTAACACAGCTATGAAGTTGCATTCTTATAGATAGAACCATTAGTCACCAATGTTAGATGTATGAAACAGGGCATAACACTCTGACAATGCAATTTTATTGATCATGCATGCTGACTCTATAATTTGGTCCATTTCATTTGACTCAAAGAACATATACATGTAACCACAACCCCATTTATGAATAATTCAGTCATATCAGCATTGTTTGTAATAGCCAGAACCTGAAAACAACCTAGATGCTGTTCTTCAACTAAAGAATGGATAAAGAAAATATGGTACATATACACAATGGAGTACTACTCAGCAGAGAAAAACAATGACATCATGAGGTTTGCAGGCAAATGGATGGATCTAGAAAACATCATCCTGAGTGAGGTAACCCAGACTCAGAAAAACAAACATGTTATGTACTGACTCATAGGAGGACACTAGATGTAATACAAAGATGACTAGACTGCTACTCACAACTCCAGGGATGCTACCTAGAAAATATGACCCTAAGACACAGGGATTTCCCAATGACAGAGAAATGGATGAGATCTACATGAACAACCTGGACATGAGTAGGGGTAATGAAGGGCAAGGTTCAAGAGAAAGAGTGCTTAGGAGAGCAGGAGCCACAGAAATGTTATACAGGTCTTTCTCAAATGGAAGTTCCTGTGAGGATATGGCTCAAAAGTGTCTCACAATGTAATCTGCACAAAATCTGGCCTGTGTTAGGGTTTCTTATATAAGGGTCTACTTTGACAGCAAATACAAGAATATGCGGAGCATAATTTCAAGGCCACATGCTGAATGCTGATCAATTTAGGACATCTTGAACTAGTGTGGAAGACAGGACTTTTGTTTGTTTGTTTGTTTGTTTGCTTGCTTGTTTTTTGTTTTTGTTTTTGAGACAGGGTTTCTCTGTGTACTTTTGCGCCTTTCCTGGAACTTGCTTTGGAGACCAGGCTGGCCTTGAACTCACAGAAATTCGCCCAAGTGCTGGTATTAAAGGCGTGTGCCACCACTGCCCAGCCTAGAAACATTTTGTTTAGACTTAAGTAGAGTTAGTTTTTCAGTGACAATAAAAAGGGGAACAGGAAATGAGGGTTTGTGCCTAGTCTTCTTGTGACCTTTTATGCCATGTTTTATTGATATACCTGGCAGGCCTGCTCTTTTTGGAAGGGGAGTGGGAACAGAGGAGGAGTGGATCTGGGAGAGAGCAGATGTGGTGGGGAGGGACTGTGAGGAGGGAAGGAAGGGGAAACTGCTGTTTACATGTAATGTATGGGAGAAGGAAAAAGAAAAATAAGTTAAATTAAAACATGATTCTGTGAAATGTCTTCATTAAAAAAGTAGAATACATTCAAAGTTCAAAGAAGTAAATGAGATTCCAAATTCCTGTTAACATTTTATTATCTAAAATCAAACTTTTCTGTATGAAATGCATTCTGTACTCTCATATATTTTAATTGGTACACTAAAGATTATCTTACGGTCATTTTACAATGAAAATCTATATACCATGTGAGATTTATATCTTTAAGAGTCCTTATATCGCTTTGTAGAAAACGATGGGATTTGGTTCACCTAATGTCTGCAGAATACATCTCTGTCTGTATACACCATATTTTCTTCACCCATTTCTAGTGTGGTTCCATTGCTTGGCTATGGTGTTTGATGACTATTTGATTTGGATAATATCTACCTACCATTTAGAAAAACTATATGATAACTTTTCTTTTTAATTTTTAACCAACATTCCAATTCTAACTATGGCTATATTAACACTCCCTTTAGCAATATATGTTTCTCATCTCCATATGCATACTAGTATGGGCGAAGATGTGCAGGACCACATTACTTCATTCATAGGATAGTTACGGCATGACACATGGCAGTGTGATTTCTTCTCCAGCTTGTAAAGTAAGTGCATCAGACTTGATGTCAGGCATGTGATAAGCATTTTTACCTTCTGATTCATCTTGCCAGCCCTCCAAATGTTCTTGAAAATGATTAACTAATCCCAAACATATTGTTATTTGCTCCCTTTTGTATTATTTTTATTGCTATTATTATTAATTATTTTTAGATATGTTCTTCCTCTGTATATGGGTATCCTATTTTTCTCTATATTATCTAGTATGTCATCATAGGAATTATAATCCTCCTGCCTCAGATATATGAGTACTAGGCTTACAAACATGTCATACCACTTGCAACTTATACAGGGATAATTCAGAAGCAAGAACAATATTTTCCCAGATATATTGCAGTCTTCTAAAACTCATGTTTATATTATATAAACATTTTGTCATGACATCATAATATGAACTGTTTTACTGAGACTATTTCATCATTTGATGAGGAGCAAAGCATATATAGATGTAATAATAAAATTACAAGACAAATATAATTATTCAAATTTAGCAACAATTTTAATTACATGACCGCAGTTTAAAATGTTTTTGTCACATATCATAAAGCAGTTAAGAGAGTCTTATTTCAGTTAGAATGTAGTGAATTACTGGATACAAATTACAGATTCTCTATCCTAAATTCAAAACACAGGGAGATAGTATAAGTTTCATAAATATTGATAACAAAGTAATGATAGGTCATATACAGCATATATGAAAGTATGAAAGATGGCTCACTCTGTGGACTGCTTTTGATATGTGTATGAAGGACTAAGTATGGATTGCACTGTCCTTGTAAAAAGCTGTGCCCAGTATATGAATGTTATCCACATATTAGTGACAACCAATATGTGAAGAAAGCTGGTTATTGGTGGCCTGTGAGACAAGACCAATTGGTGAATTTCAGGTTCTGTCAGACAACTTGTCTAGAAACACAAGGTGGAGAGTAGGAAAGAAGACAATAGATTAATTATTAAATATAGGCCAAAATAATGAGTGAGCAATAAATGCTTATTTCTTATTTCTAATTACAAACATAAACAAATCTATACGATAAAACTAATATTTAAAAGTGATAAATAATGTGTTAGAATACATAGACATTTAGATTCGATGAAATCCAGTGGTAGTTTGAATACATGAACAATTGTAAAATGAGCTTCTACTGGAGTAGAGGAATTGCACTTCGCTTAAAACACTCAGAGCAATCCAGAAAGATAACTAAAAATAGCTTTATATTAGTAGTCAACATTGTTGTACAAACTAATAATTCATGAGTTATATCAGATGGTTTTAAAACTTTTGAAAAAGTTGTAAAGTAGTCAATACTAGAGATTACAAAGAAAATAAAATAACTAGAAATATATTTTCTAAAATAATGTTTAAATAGAAGAAAGACAATTTTGACTATGGTTGTAGAATATGGAGCTAAAACTATAATAATAAAGGAAATTAGAAAATTTTTATAGCATATAAGAAAATATAAATTAATCATAAATTCTGTGTTAAAAATCAGTCATTACTAAACGCAGTAAAAGGTGCAATCATTGAATTGCAATTTTTCTTTTAATTTCATACTTTTAAAATTAAAAAAACATGTTGTTTGGCAAACAAATACATAAATTTACACACATAGATATAGATCCAGACATAGATAAAGAAATAGATATAGATAGCATTTCTTTCCCAGCTCCATCATTCTGATTCCTCTCTGCCAGTCTATTTCCTAAAGTCATGCCTTTGTTTTTATTTTGTGACCAATTTATCTTAATCAGGGCCATTAGGACTATACATTGGAGCTTTGTACATTCACAAGTGTGTATTAAATTTAAGCTAGTGGCTTTTCTCTACCTGAGATTATCAGAAACAAATAGAGCACTTCCTCTCTCCATGTTTGAAGATTGAGGGCATCATTCAATGGCAGATCAGTACAGATATACACTGCTGTTATTATTGTGTGGCCTCCAGAGCTGTGTTTTGTCCAGAAAATTGAATTTCCTAGGTCTAATTTCAAAAATTTATTTTTAAATAGCTTTAAAAAGTTATTTATATTAGACCAAGTATGAAGAGTCAGCAGAGCATGGAGGAATAAGAAAAACTTGGGCTCTATATATCATGCAGAGACATACATGTACATTATTACACTGAGAAGAACATGTGCCAAAGTGTCAATAATTGTTAGTCTTTATATTCAGTAATATGCCTGTTTTGAAGTTGTAACTAGTATTTGCCTATAACTAACTTCTATTTTAATAATTCACTTTGAACCCAACTTAGGAAATACAGATTATTTTCCTTTTCAGATAGTTGTATTTGTGATTTAACATAACTGAAAATAATTTCTAAAACAGCAGTCAATAGTTTTCATATACAAGCCATAGTTTCTTCATATAAAGCAATCCTTATAATGTTAATAGCCGACATTTGTGATTATTTCCTTGAATGGATACATCATCTTAAAACATTGTTTTGGAATTATTCTCCTCTATTGCTGATGAAATTGAGAGTTAAGCACCCTGTGAAATTTGCTATTTCATACTACAAGAGGATGCCATCTGAGACTGTGGTCACTTTGAAAATTGCTTTACTCATAAGGTAATAACTTAAGATTTGGGCATGGTATAGTTTTAAGAAGTGTACCATGTCTTCTGTTTTTTGTTTTTTGTTTTTGTTTTTCAAGACAGGGTTTCTCTGTGTAGCTTTGTGCTTTTCCTGGAACTGTCTTTGGAGACCAGGCTGGACTCGAACCCACAGCTATTTTTTTTATATTGAGTGTCCATAAAAACTGTGTGTTTAACAAGTATATCATTTCCTACTATAAAATATACTTTTCAAAACACATTCCTGAACATTTCCAAGAAATGTCTGTATAATGGAAACTCCACAACAGTTACAAAATAAAAGCTTTTGCTTTCTTTCAGATAAAGCGGCCAAGGGGATGATGTAAACAAAGTTGAATTCTTAGCATAGTTGTTATGATCTTATTTGTCCAGAGCTCTCTCTCTTCTTGATAACTCTGCTGACTGCACTTTTCACTTCTTTGTTTCTGAGACTATAAATGAGTGGGTTAAGCATGGGGATCACAATGGTGTAGAACACAGAAGCCACTTGATCTTTTACCAAGGAGAAGGACTTATTTGATTTTAAATGAGTAAAGATCAGGGTTCCATAAAATATGGTAACTGCCAGGATATGAGAGGCACAAGTTGAGAAGGCCTTTTTTTTTCCTGTAGTTGAATTGATTTTCAAAATAGCAGAAAGAATGGACACATAAGACACAGATATTGTAATAAGGGACAACAGTAGGGTGGACCCAGCAAAGATAAGTATAGTGAATTCAATATCATGTGTGTTGCTGCAAGACAGGGCTATAAGTGGGGATGCATCACAAAAAAAGTCATGGATGACATTAGAGTTGCAGAAATCCAGTGTGGCCATGCATATCATATTAACAGTAGAATCCACAGCTCCAAACACATATGACACAGTAAGAAGGGCACTGCAGAATCTGCTGGACATAATAAATGAATAGTGTAGAGGGTTACAGATAGCTACGTACCGATCATAGGCCATTGAAGACAGAAGGAAACACTCAGAAGCGGCCAAAAGGACAAAAAAGTACATTTGAGTGAAGCAGCCCATGAAGGAAATGTTCTTGTTTGAAGTCAGCAGGTTCTCTAAGGTTTTAGGTGTGATGACAGTTGAGTAACTGAGATCAAGCAATGACAGGTGGGTAAGGAAGAAATACATCGGAGTGTGAAGCTGGACATCTAGACGAATAATCAGAATTACACCTATGTTCCCCAGCACAGTGACCAAGTATATCAGGAGAAAAATCACAGAGAGGACCAGCTGGATCTCTTTGGAATCTGTCAGCCCCATGAGGACGAAATCAGGCTTGTTTGTATAATTCCAGATGTTCATAGTGAATGACCCCAAACTGTCCAGAAATCAAAGGTGACACCTATGTTGAATGAATCTTAATAAAATATTTTATGTATGTTTACCTATTTTCATAATTAATTTCTATTGCCTCAGCGTTGATATAACTTTTATGGTGAATTTTAAAAAAGGAGTGCCAAATAGTGAAGCAAGACATTTTTTATCTTTATTTTTTTGGTTTTTTGAGATAGGGTTTCTCTGTGTAGTTTTGTGCCTTTCCTGGAACTCACTTTGTAGACCAGGCTGGCCTCGAACTCACAGAGATTTGCCTGGCTCTGCCTCCCGAGTGCTGGGATTAAAGGCGTGCACCACCACCACCTGGTGACATTGGCTTATTATGTAATAAAGATAATAGAATTCTTTACACGTTCAGTGGAACTTGTATCCCATCATTTAGTAAGAGGAACAAAGTGCAGAATATTAAATAACTACTGAGGATTTGCATCAAATGCCTCTTTATTGTCTATGTATTCTGACTCCAAATCATGCTTGTGATTTTATATTGCTCTTTATCCTTAGTTTTTAAAACTTAAACTACACTTTGACTATACAATGAAGAAAGCTAGAAAACCATTTTAAAGTACTATTTGCTCTTCATTTTCCGGAAATATGCATTGTGTCTCATTACTAATAAACCACCTTTTTAAAGAAGTCTTGTTGGCTGCGTTAAAGCTCATGACTATTGATGAAAAGATAATCTACCTCAGCAATTCAAAATTCTACTAGAAGTAGAGTTTCAAAATACAACACTGACTTTTAGAATCTCATGTCATTAACACATTTTTTTTTTGCAGAAATCCTGACAGTCCTTGCGAAAGTCCCAATCTTAGTGTGTACAAACAGTCTTACAATAAGCACCTTGTTTTATTTTAACTGTTCTCAGTTCTTATAAATTTTAGAATACTCACTGTGAGCCAAGTAGATGGGAAACAACAACCACAGACAGACCTTTCAATATCATATACATAAAGTTTAACAATTTTCAGGTTTTTTTTTTTTTAAAGTAACAGAGGAAATAGGTTTAAGGATCTTAATGCTTCTGAAGTATGGTTTTCCTTCAGATATCCAAATATCAGTGTATCCATTTCCTGTAAAAGGGAAATCAGCCAAAATGTTTTATTCAGCTCTTGTTGAACTAGAACTTTCACAGTAGCTAAGAGCCAAATGAGTTCTAGGAGCTCCTATGTGTCTCAGTAGAGCAGTCTATGTCCTTCCTCTGTCCCTAATAATTATAGGGACATTCATCTAATAGTGATTAGCATCATGTAACCTGTGGTCATCCTCAGGGGCCAATTTTTAAGCAAGATTGGCCTGCTTTTCAGAATCAAAGTTCAAGGAGTAATTGAGCCAAAGTTTTCATTTTCTCCAGAAGCCCCACAGTGAATAGAATGGACCAAGTCTTCCCTTTTAATAATACATTTGCAATGTAGAGTGGCCATATGCAATCATTTTTAATTACTTCAGAAGAGAGAAGATGTTCACAGATATACATGTTTAGCAGTGGATTCTCAAGATGGTACATATGAAGTTTTCAGTGAGACATATTTTAAATGGAAAAGAATGATTGTATAAAAATAGTCTGTGTTCATTTAAAAGAATATGCTACAATAAAATATCAGCATGCCTCATTTCTATAGCTTGCTTATGATTTACTTTTTATTTCATTAAACATGACAAATTAGATACAAATTTAAAAAACACACAGTGGTGCAAAGCTTACTCCATTTGTATGGAATCAGGTTATACACTTTCTTAAATGAGAATAAACATTGAAGAATGTTTCCCCAGAGTGAAACTTACAAAGGAGAATAAGTTATTTTACACAGAGAGAATTGGAGTAAAAGACTCTTGCTTATCTGTCATCATTTAAGGTGAAATAAAAAATCTTTACATGTGAAAGTGTTTCCTTTAGTAGGGGGTACACACACCTTAGAATTTCAGGAGGTATTTAATATTGTGGATAGAGACATTTACTTGTGTGTATTACATCTTCAATGGACTTTGTTTGACCAATGCTATGTGTTAAATGAATCATAGCTATTACTGACTAGACAACATAGTTTGTGGAAACCAACATTCAACCACTTGACAAACAGGTGACCTTGATGATTTCAGATAACTGAGATGCTAAGGTTGGCTTTCTGCATGAATCTCAGTATACATTCTAATTGTGAGATCACCTTGAAAATGTTTTACTTAGACATTTTCACTGATATATTTTTGTGAGTGTGAATTGCACATAGTCCAGGTCATGGTAAAGCCAATATGCCTATATATAGTCATTGTGGAAGCCAGCATGTTTTCAGTTTATGCTGTTTCATCTTACATGCTAATTCCATTCCATGCCTGACTTTCTTCTTTCTTGAATTATTATTACTATTGAATTATATTTATTTTATATTTCATTCATCAGAGAATAACCTTATCATTAATTTTTGCTTAGTTTTTTAATTAATTGAATTAGTAAACATTATATAAACAATGATTTGCACTATTAAAATTTCACACATATATAATGTGATCATCTTAACTTTCCCTTCTTCCATTTCTTGTGCCCACCCCAGCTGTAATCTCCACTGGTTACATTTCTCTTCCCCAAGAGTCTTCTTGTCAATTTCGTGTTTGATTTTTCTCTCTATTCCACATATGAGAGGAAACTTAATACTCGGCTATCAGACTCTGGCTTGTTTCTCTTCACATAATGGTCATTATTAGTGTGCATTTTGTATCATTACTAATCTATGTCCATCTAATGTCTATAGAACACTGAACTTACATAGGTGCTTGATTTTATCTTCCCACTCATTTGTGGTTTGGTAAAAGCCTGCTGTGTGGTGGCTTGACTGTAATGCAGGTGTTACAGAATAAGTGTGTAGCTATTTCTGATGGACAGTGCCTGTGATCATGTCAAGTGTACATTTGGGATGGTATTACTAAGTAATATGGTAATTCTTTTTTGCTATTGTTTCCATTATTATACACATTTTCTTTTTTTAAAATATATTTATTTATTAAAGTTTTTCTTCATTTTACATACCAACCCCAATTCCTCCTTCCTCCTCTGTTCCTGCCTCCTCACCTCCCTCCCACTCTACCCCCATCCACACCTCAGAGTGGATAAGGCCTCCCATGGTACTCAACAAAGTCCAGCATACCAATTTTAAGCCTAGCCCCTCCCCATTGTATCAAGGCTGAGCAGGGTATCCCACCACAGGGAATGGGCTCTAAAAAGTCAGTTCATGCACCTGGCATAAGTCCTGGTCCTGCTGCCAGGGACCCCACACAATTTATTTTCTTTATAAGTTATTCTTTACAATTTTATTACACACACATATACACATACACACACACAATCATCCCCTATTATACTCTCTCTTCTCATTCTCAACGAAGCATTTGTTCTTATAATCATGTCTTTCCATTTGCATGTCTTTCTGGTTTATTTTGTTGTGATGTATTACATTTAATTTGTATTTCATTTATGAACATGGATGGGGCTTATTTAATTGAGCAAGACAATTTACTGATGACTACTTCCTCATTTACAGCAAGCATAAACTTTCTGTAGTTCCTCAGCAAGAGCTAGGATCTTATGAGCACTTCCCCACCTCCATGATGAGAGGCTAATGGGCCCAGTCCTGTGCAGACAGTCATGGTTGGAGAGAGTTTATGAGCACAAAAGCCATGTCATGTTCAGGTTTTAATTGTACTCCTTCTCATTCTCTGGCTCTTACATTCTACACCTTCTTCCATAAGATCCCCCAAAACTGTAATGGGAAAACAGAAATACCATTTAGATCTCAGGACTTAAAACCCATGTATTCTAAGCATTTTACCTGCAATGAGTCTCTGATTTAAATAACTTCCTACTCAAGCACAAACATTTGTCAGGAAGATTGAAGGTAGGACAGATCTATTTGACCAAACATAAACACTCATAGCTATAATGATTGTTCTTAGAGCTGTATTTACTATATCCCAAAGGTCCTGACATGTTATATTTTCATTTGCGTTTATTCTAGGAAATTTTATATTTACGTTGATTTATTTCATGGTCCATTCACAATTTGAAAGCGTTTTATTTAATCACTACTCTTTCATGTATTTTACTTAGTTTATTTTGGTGTTGACTTATGCTTTTATTTAGTATGGTCTTTTAAAAAACAATAAGTTATTTTGTATTTTTATATTTGTTAAGAATTGCTTCATAGCATAAAATGTGATAAAATTTGGAGAAAGTTTCATTAAATGCTTAGAAAAATGATTTTAGCTGGGCAGTGGTGATTCATGACTTTAATCTCAGCACTTGGAAGGCAGAGGCAGGTGGATCTCTGTGAGTTCGAGGCCAGCCTGGTATACAGAGTGAGATCCAGGAAAGGCGCAAAGTTACACAGAGAAACCCTGTCTCAAAAAACGAAAAAAAAAATGTTTTTATTAGCTGTTAGATAAAATGATTATACTGTAGATAGCTGTTCAATTCAATTGATCTATGTTGTAGTTTAATTTTAGTGTTTTGTTGATATTTTGCCACTGTTCATTGGAAATATGTATAATTCAGAAAGCATGGAAAGTACTACATGTAATGCACTGATAGAGAAAATAAAATATTAAATGTCTAAAAAGAATTATATAAAGACATCTAGTAGTGTCAATATGTAAACTAAATTTTTTTTTACTTGTTTATTTAGAATAAATAAAAGTTTGGTAGTTAACCATATAAATTTGCATTTCCTGAGTATTTAGTTACTAAACAGCAATGTATGTTAAACAATGCTTTTGGATTTCAGAATACATTAATTTTTGAAAAAATTCTAAATTCAGTGCATAGTATGCAATATGAACCTCCTTCTCCATCAATGCTGGAGTGACGATGGTCTCAGTCTTATACATTTCTTATGCAGTTAGCCAGAGCTTTTCTGAGTCCATAATTGCAATGGGCTTATTATATCCAGAGGATTGCATTTCATGGAACTCCTATCTACACTCTGTCTCTTTATCTCAACCTCTGTCAGGATATTTCTAATTGTCGAGAAAGAGGAGGGACTGTAAGAGTGTGAATTGTTGAGACCAAGATTGCAAAAAGCACAGGGACAAATAGCCAAACGAATGGAAGCACATGAATTATGAACCAAAAGCTGTGGAGCCCCCAGCTAGATCAGGCCCTCTGGATAAGTGAGACAACTGAATAGCTTGAACTGCTTGGGAGGCATCCAGGCTGTGGGACTGGGACCTGTCCTTAGTACATGAGCTGGTTGTTCTGAACCTTGGGCTTACACAGGGACACTTTGCTCAGCCTGGAAGGAGGGGACTGGACCTGCCTGTACTGAATCCACTAGGTTTAAATGAATCCCCAGGCAAGTCTTGGCCCTGGAGGAGATGGGAATGGAGGGGAGGGGATGGGGGGAAGGTGGGGGTGGGGCAGGAGGGGGAGGACAGGGGAACCCATGGCTGATGTGTAAAATTAAAACACAAATATAATAATAAAAATATTTAAAAAACACCATATTGTCTATTGCTAGGAGTCTTAGCTGGCGCGTCCTTGTAGATTCCTTTGCACTAGGTTTTTATCTGACCCCTAAACCTCCCCTTTCTAGTAGTAGTCTCTTTTAGCACTCTCCCTCTCCATTCTACACCAACCCTGATCACTCATGTTCCCATGCCAATCCTCCCTCAGTCAACTCATGCAATCTGTTGAACCATCTTTGTTACCTAGTCTGTCTAGGTCTATGGCTTATAGTATAGTCATCCTTTATTTTATAACTAATATCCAATTAAGAGTGAGTGCAAACCATGTTTGTCCTTTTGGTCTGGTTTACCTCACTCAGGATAATTTTTTCTAGTTCTATTCATTTGCCTACAAATTTCATTTTTTTTTCCTATAAATTTCATGATGTCATTGTTTGTAACAACTGAATAATACTTTATTGTGTGAATGTGCCACATTTTCTTTATCCATTCCTCCACTGAGGGGCATCTAGGT
This sequence comes from Onychomys torridus, assembly GCF_903995425.1. Taxonomy (NCBI): domain Eukaryota; kingdom Metazoa; phylum Chordata; class Mammalia; order Rodentia; family Cricetidae; genus Onychomys; species Onychomys torridus. The sequence continues at coordinate 63,110,162 of NC_050446.1, forward strand.
TGTTTCCAGATTCTGGCTATTACAAAAAGCTGCTATGAACATAATTGAGCAAGTGTCCTTGTAGTATGATATCTGCCCAAGAGTTGTGCAGCTGAATCTTGGTGTAGATTAATTCCATGTTTTCTGAGAAACTGCCACACTGGTTTCCAAAGTGGCTGTACAAGTTTGCACTTCCACCAGCAGCTCCACTTCTTCTCCAGAATAAACTACCATTAGTGTTTCTGATCTTAGCCATTTTGATAGGTGCAAGATCTAAACTCTGAGTCTCAGCCATTTGAGATTCTTCTGTTGCTAATATTGTGTTTAGATCTGTACCACATTTTTAATTGGATTATTTGGTTTGCTGAGGTCTAGTTTCTTGAATTCCTAATGTATTTTGGAAATCAGCCCTCTGTTGATGTGGGGCTGCTGTATATCTTCTCTTATTCTGTAGGCTTCACTTTTATCCTACTGTTTGTGTCCTTTGCCTTGCAGAAACTTTTCAGATTCATGAGGCCCTATTATTAAGTGTTGATCTTCATGTCTGTGCTATTGGTGTCTTGTTCAGGAAGTTGTCCCCTGTGGCAACATGCTCAAGGCTAGTTTCTACTTTCTCTTCTATCAGCTTCCATGTATCTGGTTTTATGTTGAGGTCTTTGATCTACTTGGACTTGAGTTTTGTGCAAGGTTTTAGATATGGATCTATTTGCATTCTTCTACACTAGGACATCCAGTTATACCACCAGCACTATTTGTTGAAGATGCTTTCCTTTTTTTCCATTGTATAATTTAGGCTTCTTTGTTAAAATCAGGTTCTGTAGGTCTGTGGATTTGTCTGGATCTTCTATTCAATTCTATTGATCCACCTGTCTGTTATTATGCCAATACAATGTGTTTTTTTGTAAGTCACAAAGAATTTATTTATGGATTTTTTAGACTGCCGCTGATGAACTAGAGACAAGAAGAATACTAGTGTAACATAATTACAACCCTCTTTCAATCCGAGAATGAGAATAAATTTTTAATAAATTGCAGAATCATAGATCAGACACATGCTCATATACTATAGGTATCAACTCAGGAAAAAAAACACAGGATGTACAACTTATATCACGAATTCCTGGGCAATATTCTTTCAAACTGAAGATATGCTGTGCCTAAAGGATCACCAAGAGACTCAATCCAAAGCAAACACAGTCTTTAATACGAGTTATCTCTGACCTCTCCGTCCAACTGACTCAGCAACAGAATGGGAGAGACCCCCCAGCAGAACTGGTAAAAGATTTTGTAATGGCTAAACAAGGTGGTGAAACTTGGGGGATTCCAAGACTGCGTATCTACAGACCTGGGATTGGCTCAAGTCCTGGCTAGGGGTATCTGGACTGAGCTGCTTGCCTCTCTTTGGTCTAGGGAATTGCAACATTGTGGTGTCAGCAGAGCAACACCTGGAGTAGTTTGTCCAATTTTGATTGGCCCTTCCTTGTGGGGTGAGGAGTTCAAGGCCCTCTCTGTAGCTAGGCCAAAAGGTAAGAGACAATCTGGAGTAGGGGCCCATCCTGCTTAGACCTTTTTGCTGTGGCTGCAATTCTGCTTAGGCTTGGGTCTCTCAGATACAGAGTCTTGCTCTTTACCTTTATAATTGGCTAGAGAACAATAACCACAGGATTTTCTGGGCCTGCCCTTGCCTTTATTTATATGGTTTTTTTTTTAAGTACCCTGTGATTTTTGTAATAAATAATTTTTTTTCTTTATTATTATGTGTTTTAAATTTTATACATCAGCCATGGGTTCCCCTGTCCTCCCCGTTCCTGTTCCCACCCCCCCCCCCCCCCCAGCCCCTCCCCTCCATTACCATGTCCTCCGGGATCAAGGCACCCCTGGGGATTCATTTAAACCTGGTAGATTCAGTACAGGCAGGTCCTGTCACCTCCTTCCAAACTGTTCAAAGTGTCCCTGTATAAACCCAAGGTTCCAAAAAGCCAGCTCATGCACTAAGGACAATTCCTGGTCCCACATACTGGATGCCTCCCAATCAGTTGAAGCTATTCAGTTGTCTCACTTATCCAGAGGGCCTGATCCAGCTGGGGGCTCCACAGCCTTTGGTTCATAATTCATTGGCTTCCATTCGTTTGACTATTTGTCCTTGTGCTTTTTGCAATCTTGGATTCAACAATTCACGCTCTTGCAGACCCTCCTCTTTCTTGTCAGTTGGACACCTGGAGCTCCGCCTGGGGCATGGCCATGGATTTCTGTGTCCACTTCCATCAGATATTGGATGAAAGTTCCAAGACGACTATTAAGGTGTTTGGACATCTGATCACCAGACTAGGTCAGATCAGGCATTCTCTCGACCATTGCCAGCAGTCTACAGAAGATAAATCATTGTGGATTTCTGGGGACCTCTCGAGCACTCTGCCTATTCCTGGTCTCATGTGGTCTTCATTTATCATGGTCTGTTATTCCTTTCTGTTCTTGTTCCAGCTGGGATCTCCTGATCCCCTAAGCTTTCTTTCCCTCAAATCTTGCCCTTCATTACTCCCACTGTCATCCAGGTTGTTCATGTAGATCTCATCAATTTCTCTGTCATTGGGTGATCCTTGGGTCTTTCCTAGGGTCCCATTTTCTAGGTAGCAAGTGGCTTGCTGTAAACTACCTCTATTGTGCTTAGGTGTTCTTCTCCTAACTATGATCTCTTCAAGACTTTTTATCATGAAAGGGTTGTTGGATTTTTTTCAAAAGATTTTTCAGCATCTAATGAGGTGATCATGTGGTTTGATTATGTTAGCCTTTCAGTTTCTTTATATTTTCACATGTTGAAACATCCCTGCATCTCTGGGATGAACCCTATTTGATCTTTGTGGATAAACTTTTTAATGTCTTCTTGGATTAGGTTCACCAGTATTGTATTGAGTATTTTTGCATCAGTGTTCATGAGTAAAATTAGTCTGTAATTTTCTTTGTTGAGTCTTTTTATGATTTGGGTATCTGAATGATTGGGGCATCATAACATGAATTTAGCAATGTTCCTTCTGTTTCTGTTTTATGAAATAATTTGAGTAATATTGGTATTAGATTTTCTGTGAAAGTATAGTAGAATTCTGTACTGAAATCATCTGTCGCAATGTTTTCTTTTGTTGTTGATGTGAGACTTTTAATTACTGCTTCTATTTCATTAAGATTTATCAGCCTATATAAATTGTTTATCTGATTTTGAATTCACTTTGGAAAGTAGTATCTATCAAGAAAATTATCTATTTCTGTTAGATTTTTCAATTTTGTGGATTATAGTTTTTTGTTGTGTGATTTAATGACTCTCTGAGTTTCTTAGAGTCTCTTGTTATGTCCCCCATTTCATTTCTGATTTTGATATTCTATCATTCCTTGGAGTTAGTTTGGATATGGGTTTATCTACTTTGTTGATCTTCTCAAAGAACAAACTCCTTATTTTTATTTTATTGATTTCAGCCCTCAGGTTTGATTATTCCCTACCTCTACTTTTTTTTAGGTGTATTTGCTTCTTTTTGTTCTAAAACTTTCAGGAGGATTGTTAAGTTTGTAGTCTGAGATCTCTCCAAATTCTTCATGAAGTCACTTAGTGCTATGAACTTTACTCTTAGCATTGCTCATTGCATCCCAAAAGTTAGGGTATGTTATGTATCCACTTTCATTGAATTCTAGGAAGTCTTTCATTTATTTCTTTATGTCCTCATTGACCCAGTGGTAACCCAGCATAGAGTTCCTCAGTTTCCATGAGTTTCTAGGCTTTCTGTTGTTTCTGTTGTTGAAATCCAACTTTAATACATGGCAGTCTGATAGGATACAGGAGGTTATTTCAATTTTCTTGTATCTGTGGAGAATTGTTTGGTGGCCAAGTATATGGTCAACTTTGGAGAAGATGCCATGAGATGCTAACAAGGAGTATTCTTTTGTGTTAGGTTCATTTAAGTCATAACATCTGTTAGTTCTGTTATTTCACTATTTAGTTTCTACCTGGAAGACCTGTCCATTGATGAGAATGGGTTGCTAAAGCCCCCCCCCCACCGTATTATTGTGTGAAGTTTGATGTGCAATTTAAGCTTTAGTAATGTTTCTTCTACAAATGAGAGTGCCTTTATATTTAGGTCATAGATGTTCAGAATTGAGACATCATATTCGTTTATTTTTCCTTTGATGAGTATGAAATGTCCTTCTTCATCTCTCCTGATTAATTTTGGTTTCAAGTCTATTTTGCTAGATATTAAAATAGCTACACTAGCTTGCTTCTTATGTCCATTTAATTGGGAAAACTTTGTCTAACCCTTTATTCTGAGGTAATGTCTATCCTTGATATTAAGGTATATTTCTTGTATGCAGAAGAATGATGTATCCTGTTTTGGTATCTATTCTGTTAGCCTTTGTATTTTTATTGATGAACTGAGTCCATCAATATTGAGGGATATTAATGACCAATGTTTATTAGTTTATTAATTCCTGTTATTATAATTATTGTTGGAGCACTCTCTCTCTCTCTCTCTCTCTCTCTCTCTGTGTGTGTGTGTGTGTGTGTGTGTGTGTGTGTGTGTGTGTGTGTGTGTTTGTTTTTCCCTCCTTTATATTTTTGCAGGTGTGAGATTATCTATGGCCTGTGTTTTTGTGGATGTAGTTAACTTCCTGGAGTTGGAGTTTTCCTTCTAATAACTTCTTTAGGGCTGGATTTAAAAACAGATCGAATTTAAATTTGGCTTTGTCATGAAATCTCTTGTTTTATCTATCTATGGTAATTGACAGTTTTGCTGGATATAGTATTCTAGGCTGGAATCTGTAGTCTCTTCTCGATTTTAAGGTCTCTGTTGAGACATCAGGTTTGATTCTAATAGGTCTGCCTTTGTATATTACTTGGTCTTTTTTCCTTGCTACTTTTTTTTTATTTTGGTTTTTCAAGACAGGGTTTCTCTGTAGCTTTGGAGGCTGGCCTGGAACTCGCATTGTAGACCAGGCTGGCCTCTAACACAGAAATCCACCAGCCTCTGCCTCCAGAGTGCTGGGATTACAGGTGTGTACCACCACCACCCAGCTCTCCTTGCTACTTTTAATATACTTCCTTTGTTCTGTTTGTTTAGTGCTTTGATTATCATGTAGAGAGGTGATTTGACTTTCTGAACCAGTCTATTTAGTATTCTGTTAGATTTCCGTATCTTTATAGCCAGGTCCTTTTTAGGTGGTGAAAATTTTCTGCTATGATATGGTTGAACATATTCTCTGAGTGTTTTTTTTTATTTCAAATTTTATTTTTATATGGATATTTGTGTTTCAATTTTACATATCAGCTGTGGGTTCCCCAGTCCTCCCCCCCTCCCCGCTCACAATCCTTCCTTTCTCCTAGCCCCTTCCCCTCATTCCCATCTCCTCCAGGGAAAAGACTCCCCTAGAAATTCAGCTCAGCCTGGTTGATTCAGTACAGGAAGTCCATAGCCTCCTTCCAGGCTGAGCAAAGTGTCCCTACATAAAGGCTCAGGTTCCAAACAGCCAGCTCGTGCACTAAGGACAGGTCCAGTTCCAAATGCCTGGGTGTCTCCCAAACAGTTCAAACTATTCAATTGTCTCACTTATCCAGAAGGCCTAATCCAGTTGGGGGTTCCACAGCTTTTGGTTCATATATCATGTGTTTCCATTAGTTTGGCTATTTGTCCCTGTGCTTTTTCCAATCTAGGTTTCAACAATTCTTACTCATTCAATCCCTCCTCTTTCTCGCCAGTTGGACTCCTGGTGCTCCATCTGGGGCCTGGCTGAGGATCTTTGCAACCAAACCACTTCCATCAGTTATTGGATGAGAGTTCTAGAAAAACAGTTAGGGTGTTTGGCCATGCAATCACCAGAATAGATCAGTTTGGGCTTTCTCTTGACCATTGCCAGTACTCTAAAGTGGAGGTATCATTGTGGATTTCTGGGGGCCTCTCTAACACTTTGCTTCTTCCTGTTCTCATGTGGAATTCATTTATCATGGCCTGAATTCCTTGTTCTCCCTTTCTGTTCTTGATCCAGCTGGGATCTCCTGCTCCCCTAAGCTCTCTTTCCCTTGAAACTTGCCTTTCATTACCACCACTCACATCCAGGTTGTTCATGTAGATCTCATCCATTTCTCTGTCATTGGGTGATCCCTGTGTCTTTCTTAGGGTCCTATTTTCTAGGTAGCCTCCCTGGAGTTGTGAGTATCAGTCTAGTCATCTTTGTTTTACATCTACTATCCTCCTATGAGTGAGTACATACCATGTTTGTCTGATTCTGGGTTACCTCACTCAGGATGATTTTTTCCTAGATCCATCCATTTGCCTGCAAACCTCATGATGTCATTGTTTTTCTCTGCTGAGTTGTAATCCATTGTGTATATGTACCATATTTTCTTTATCCATAATTCAGTTGAAGGGCATCTAGGTTGTTTCTAGGTTCTGGCTATTACAAACAATGCTGATATGAACACAGCTGAGCAAATGCCCTTGTGATATGATTGAGTATTCCTTGGGTATATGCCCAAGAGTGCTATAGCTGGTTATTGGGGGAGATGGATTCCCAATTTTCTCTGGAAGCACCATATTGATTTCCAAAGTGGCTGTATGAGCTTGCATTCCCACCAGCAGTGGAGGAGAGTTCCCCTTGCTCCACATCCTCTCCAGCAGGAGCTGTCCTCTATGCTTTTGATCTTAGCCATTCTGTCAGGTGTAAGGTGGTATCTCAGAGTCATTTTGATTTGCATTTCCTGGATAATTAGGGATGTTGGGCAATTCCTTAAATGTCTTTCAGCCATTAGAACATCCTCTGTGGAGAATTCTCTGTTTAGTTCTGTAGCCCATTTCTTAATTGGACTGTTGGGCATTTTGATGTCTAATTTCTTGAGTTCTTTATATATTCTGGATATCAGCCCTCTGTCAGATGTGGGGGAGGTGAAGAACTTTTCCCATTCTGTAGGCTGTCACTTTGTCTTGTTTCCGTGTCCTTTGCTCTACACCAGCTTCTCAGTTTCAACAGGTCCCATTGATTGATTGTTTCTCTCAGTGTCTGTGCTACTGGTGTTAAATTTAGAAAGTGATCTTTGGTGCCAATGCGTTCAAGAGTATTTCCTACTTACTCTTCTATCTGGTTCAGAGTAACTGGTTTATGTAGAGGTCTTTGATCCACTTGGACTTAAGTTTTGTGCATGGTGACAGATATGGATCTATTTGCAGCCTTCTACACATTGACATCCAGTTATGCCAGCACTATTTCTTGAAGATGGTTTCTTTTTTCCATTGTACATTTTTGGCTTCTTTGTCAAAAATTATATGTTCATAGGTGTGCGGGTTAATGTCAGCATCTTCAGTTTGATTCCATTGGTCCACATGTCGGTTTTTATGCCAGTACCTAGCTGTTTGTGTTATGGTAGCTCTGTAGTAGAGCTTGAGGTCAGGGATCATGATGCCTCCAGAGGTTGTTTGATTGTACAGGATGCTTTTGGCTATCTTGGGTTTTTTGTTTTTCCATATGAAGTTGAGTATTATTCTTTCCAAGTCTGTGAAGGATTGTGTTGGTATTTTGATTGTGATTGCACTGAATCTGTAGATGGCTTTTGGTAAGATCACAGTTTTTACTATATTAATCCTGCCTACCCATGAGCATGGGAGATCTTTCCATTTTCTTACCTCTTCAATTTCTTTTTTCAGGGACTTAAAGTTCTTGTCATAGAGGTCCTTCACTTGCTTAGTTAGAGTAACCCCAAGGTATTTTATATCATTTGTGGCTATTGTAAAGGTTGATATATCTCTGATTTCCTTCTCAGCCTCTTTGTCTATTGTATATGGGAGGGCTACTGATTTTTTTTTTTGAGTTGATCGTGTATCCTTCTATGTTGCTGAAGGTATTTATAAGCTGTATCAGTTCCTTGGTTGAATTTTTGGGTTCACTCAGGTATTCTATCATGTCATATGCAAATAGGAAAAGCTTGACTTCTTCCTTTCCAATTTGTATGCCATTAATCTCCTTTTGTTGTCTTATTTCTCTGGCTAGAACTTCAGGTTCTATATTGAATAAGTATGGGGAGAGGGGACTACTTTGCCTTGTTCCTGATTTTAATGGAATTGCTTTGAGTTTCTCTCTGTTTAATTTGATGTTGGCTTTTGGCTTGCTGTAAATTGCCTTTATTATGTTTAGGTATGTTCCCTGTATTCCTGATCGCTCCAAGACCTTTATCATGAATCATGCTAATTGTAGCCTCATAGAAGGAATTTGGTAATATTCCTTCTGCTTCTATTGTGTGGAACAATTTAAAGAGTATTGGTATTAAGTTCTCCTTGAAGATCTGGTAGAATCCTGCACTGAAACCATCTGGTCCTGGGCTTTTTGTGGTTGGGAGAATTTTAATCACTGATTCTATTTCCTTAGGGGTTATTGGACTATTTAAATGGTTTATATGGTCTTGACTTAACTTAGGTATGTGGTACCTATCCAGAAAATTATCCATTTCTTTTAGATTTTCCAGTTTTGTGGAGTAGATGTTTTTGAAGTATGACCTGATAATTCTCTGGATTTCCTCATTGTCTGTTGTTATGTCCCCCTTTTCCTTTCTTATTTTGTGAATTTGGATGCTCTCTCTCTGTCTTTTGGTTAGTTTGGATAAGGGCTTGCCTATCTTGTTGATTTTCTCAAAGAACCAACTCTTTGTTTCATTATTTTTTTTGTATTATTCTCTTTGTTTCTATTTTATTGATTTCAGCTCTCAGTTTGATAATTTCCTGGTGTCTATTCTTCCTTGGAGACTTTGCTTCTTCTTGTTCTTGAGCTTTCAGGTGTGCTGTTAAGCCACTAGTGTGAGATTTCTCCAACTTCTTTTTTTTTTTTTTCAATTCCTAATCAATGCTTAATTCTTTTTGTAAAATTATATTTGTGTTTTAATTTTACATATCAGCCATGGGTCACCCTGTCCTCCTGCCGCAGACTGGTCTCAGCTGGACCACCAGACCGAGGGAGAAGAGGTTGAAGGTACTCAGGATAAATGAGATTCGGCGAGTGACAGACAGCCACAGACACTAGAGTATGTTGTTAAGCTGCTGTAATTTTATTCAGACCAAGCAGTGAATTTTATATAGTTATTTGAGGAAACATGGCAATCGGCCAGTGGGGGGACAGACATAGAATCAATAATGTAGTCATATGATTTTCGCAGAATGATTAACAGATCTCATGAGTATAGCCTTTATTTATTTATTTATTTATTTATTTATTTATTTATTTATTTATTTGTTTGTTTGTGGTTCCTCATCCAGACAGAGAACATTATGGCCCTAGTTGTAGTTTTTTTCTATATAATTATTAAACCTTTGTTTTGTATCAAAATTAAACCCTTTTTATCATTGTTTTAACCATGGTATTATTTGTGTGAGAATATTTTAACCTTTACCTGCAGGTGAGAAGGCACCAGGGGGGTCGGTACGTAGCTAATCTTTCCATGAACTGTAACTCATGTCATTCTGTTTTTATATCATTATGATTCACCCATCGGTTCCCATGTACGTCATAAGCTCCAGTAAAAGGTAATGGCTCTAAATAATTATTATGTCTAAGATTAAAATTAGGGGGTTATCATCATCACCCCTTGATGAGAAACTCTATTTGTCTGGATAATTCTTGTAGGAATGGCTAATTTCTGAAACTGCTTCCTCACAGCTGCTGTCAGCTGTGCCTGTGGATTGCCTATGAGTGCCTGTACCTTTACTTTTATTCTCTTTTTGCTTTGTCCTTTTGAATCATAAGTTTATTGTTCTAAATCATTCATGAATTTTCCTAAACTTTTGGGAACCCTCTTGAACTGTTTGCCTAAGAGCTTGAGTCATAGGTGGGGGTATTGAAGCCACTTTTGAGGAATCATTATTTTCTTTATGGGGCACATCAGGAACATTAAGAGTTAACTTCCTGGAATCAGCACACAAGGAAATAGCAATAGTCAGAGCTGCCAAGAGAAGAAGGCAGAGTGCCAACCAGCCTCTGCAAGCAGATCTGCGTGGTTCCGTGTAGCCTGGCACCATGATTCTGGCAGATTGATAAGGGGTCACCAGGGGCATAGATCCGAGGGCTGTGAGTTCCCCTTTCCCACGTTACTGCCTCATCCAAGGCATTTGTCACACAGGCTACACCGTCGTGGGAGTGGCATCCTCCCACCTCCCAGCCCCACCCCCATCTTCCTTCCAGCAACTCCCCTCCATTCCCATCTCCTCCAGAGCCAAGACTCCCCTGGGGATTCAGCTCAGTGAGTCAATTGAATAGCTTGAACTGTGTGGGAGGCACCCAGGCAGTGGGACCTGGACCTGTCCTTAGTGCATGAGCTGGTTGTTTGGAACCTTGGGCTTATGCAGGGACACTTTGCGCAGCCTGGAAGGAGGGTACTGGACCTGCTTGTACTGAATCTACCAGGTTGAGATTTCTCCAACTTCTTTATGTGGACATTTAGTGCTCTGAATTTCCCTTTTAGCACTGCTTTCATAGTGTCCCATTAATTTGGGTATGTGGTGTATTCATTTTCATTGATCTCTAAGAAGCTTTTAATTTCTTTCTTTATCTCTTCCTTAACTCATTGGTGTTTCAGTTGAGCATTATTCAGTTTCCATGAGAAAACCATTGTAGGTTTTCTGTAATTTTTTTGTTGTTGAAATCTAACTTTAAGCCATGGTGATCTGATAGAACACAGAAGGTTATTCCAATTATTTTGTATCTGTTGAGATTTGCTTTGTGGCCGAGTACGTGGTTGACTTCAGAGAAAGTTCCATGGGGTGCTGAGAAGAAGATATATTCTTTTTTGTTCAGATGGATTGTTCTGTAGGTATTGCTTAAATCCATTTGAGTCATAACATCAGTTAAGTTCCTTATTTCTCAGTTAAGTTTCAGTTTGGCAGATCTGTCCAGTAGTGAAAGTGGGCAATTGAAGTCTCCCACTATTAATTTGTGGGGTTTTATATGTGATTTAAACTTCAGTAATGTTTCTTTTATGTATGTGAGTGCCCTTGTTTTGGGGGCATAAATGTTCAGAACTGAAACTTCATCTTGGTGGATCTTTCCTATGATGAGTATGTAATGTCTTTCATCATCTCTACTGATTGATTTTAGTTTGAAGTCTATGTTGCTGGATATTAGGATGGCTACACCAGCTTGATTCTTAAGACCATTTGATTGGAAAGTCTTTTCCCAGCCTTTTATTCTTAGGTAGTGTCTATCTTTTAATTTGAAATGTGTTTCTTGTATGCAGCGGAAAGATGGGTCCTGCTTTCATATCCATTCTGTTAGTCTCTGTCTTTTTATAGATGAATTAAGTCCATTGATATTAAGGATTGTTCATTCCTGCTATTATTATTATTATGATTATTATTATGATTATTATTATTATTATTATTATGGTGGCAGTGTGTGTGTGTACTTCTCTTCTTTGGGGTTTACTGCTGTGGTATTATCTATTGCCTGTGTTTTTGAGGGTGTATCTGACTTCTTTAGGTTGGAATTTTCCTTCTAGTGCTTTCTGTAGGTCTGGGTTTGTGAATAAGTATTGTTTAAATTAAATCTAGCTTTGTCTTGGAATGTCTTGTTCACTCCATCTATGATGATTGAAAGTTTTGCTGGGTATATTAGTCTAGGCTGTCATCCATGTTCTCTTAGTGTCTGCATTATATCTGTCCAGGTCCTTCTGGCTTTCAAAGTCTCCATTGAGAAATCGGGTGTTATTCTGATGGGTTTGCCTTTATACATCACTTGGCCTTTTTCTTTTGCTGCCCTTAATATTCTTTCTTTATTCTGTACATTTAGTTGTTTGATTATTATGTGGCGAGTGGACTTTTTTGGGGGGTCTAGTCTGTTTGGTGTTCTATAGGCTTCTTTAAACTGGGAAAGTTTTCTTCTAGGGCCTTGTTAAATATATTTTCTGTGCCTTTGAGTTGGTATTCTTCTCCTTCCTTTATCCCTATTATTTGTAGGTTTGGTCTTTTCATGGTGTCCCAAATTTCTTGGACATTTTGGGTCATGACTTTGTTGGTTTTAGTGTTTTCTTTGACTGATGAATCTATTTCTTCTAACGTATCTTTAGCACCAGAGATCCTCTCTTCCATCTCTTGCATTCTGTTGGTTATGCTTGCATCTGAAATTCCTGTTTGTTTACTCAGATTTTCTATTTCCAGCATTCCTTCTGCTTGTGTCTTCTTCATTTTTTCTATTTCCCTCTTCAGGTCTTGGACTGTTTCCCTCATCTGTTTCATTGCTTTTTCATGATTTTCTTTCAGGTGTAGTTAGAGTATTGCTGTCTGGCCCAGTCAGGACAAATCTCTCTTACCCGCCAGTCCCACAGTCGCTCAGACCCAAACAAGTAAACACACAGAAACTTATATTGCTTACAAACTGTATTGCCATGGCAGGCTGCTTGTTATCTACTTCTTCTATCTTAAATTAACCCATTTCTGTTTATCTATACTTTGCCACATGGCGTGTGGCTTACTCTTGCGGAGAGGAGGAACCGCAGAAGCAGTGAAGGATAAGGTTTTCCGCTTTTGCTCTGACCTCTTGGTTTTTAACTGCAATTGGTTCTGTGTTTCTTATTTAACAAGCCAGATACATCTACATTCAGGGACTTATTGTTTTCTTTCACTTCATTTGGCCTTTCCTCTAGTTTTTTTTTTTTTTTTTAAATAAGGCTCTTCCCATTTTTTGTTTGTCTGTTCCTCCACTTTATTTTTGATTTCTTCTATATAAGGCTCTAGCCTCTTCACAATGTTATTTATAAAGTTGTTGTCTTCTGCTTCTTCCCTTCTGTGATGTTCAGGTCTATCTGTTGGAGGAGGGCTAGGTTCTGGTGATGATGTATTGCTCTTTATTTTGTTGTATGTACTTCTGCCTTGGCATCTGCCCAACTCCTTGAGAAATCATTTTTGTTCTTATCAGTGCTCTTGATCCAGACAGAGCTGACAGATTTATGGAGCCTCTCTCTGGTCCAGATGGGAGCTCTGGTCCAGATGGGAGCTCTGGTCCAGATGGGAGTGCTGCCTGGATGGGAGCTGGGGCCTGGTCTCTGAGTCTCAGCATGTTTCTGGGGTCTCCTTACCTTGCCCAGATGGGAGTTCTAGGGCAGGATTGAATCTGGGGGCTGGTTTCTAAGTCTCAGGAAGTGGCTGGGGTCTCAGTATCTTGTCCAGATGGGAGTTCCAGGACAGGATGGAAGCTGGGGGCTGATTTATAAGTCTCAGGAAGTCATTGGGGTCTCAGTATCTTGTTCAGATGGGAGTTCTGGTCCAGATGGGAGCTTTGGTCCAGATGGGAGTCCTGGGGCAGAATGGAAGCTGGGGACTGTTTTCTAAGTCTCATGAAGTGCCTGGGGTCTCAGACCAATGCCTCTGGTGTATATGGGAGTTCTGGGACAGGATGGAAGCTGGGGACTGGTTTCTAATCTCAGGAAGTGGCTGGTGTCTCAGGCCGATGGGTGTGGGGGCAGGGTGTGGAGATTGTAGGGCCCACCAGGGGTCTTGGAGAAGGGGAGCCTTCTAGATGGGGTTGGGGGTTCCTGACCTATGGCCAGAACCTGGGGCCAAGTTGCACAGGTCTTCCTAGGAATGGCTGGTGCCCAGGGCTGGGACCTATGTGCAGAACCTCTCTGGGTGTGGCCCCAGGCACTCACCCCTGGTCCAGAATAGAGTTCCAGGGCAGGATGGAAGCTGGGGGCTGGTTTCTAACTCTCAGGAAGTGGCTGGGGTCTCAGACCAATGCCTCTGGTCCAGATGGGTGTTCCGGGGCCTTCTCTGAGTTTATCATCTGGGATTCTCCTTTTTATATTCCTTTTATTCTTAGGTTTGGTCTTTTCTTAATATCCCAGATTTCATTGGTGATTTGCTTTAGAGATTTTTAATATATAACATGTTCTTTGGCCAATGAATCCATTTCTGATATTGTATCTTCAATGCCTGAGAATCTTTCTTCCATCTCATGTACTCTATTGGTGATGCTTGCATCTGTAGTTCCTGTCAATTAAACAGATATCCCATTTTCAGAATTGCCTCTGTTTGTGTGTGTGTGTGTGTGTGTGTACGCGCGCATGCGCGCGCATGTGTTTTTTTTTTTATTGCTTCTATTTCTATTTTTTAGTTCTTGAACAGTTCCCTTCATCTATTTATTTCTTCTTAGCATTCTTGTGATTCTTTTAGGGATCTATTGATTTCAGCTAATTTTTTTCCTTTTATTGTTATTATTATATTTGTGTTTCCAGCTAATTTTATTTTGTATGTCTTTTCTTCAATTTCTTTAAGGGATTTCTTTCATTTCCTCCTTAAGTGACTCTATCATTTTCATAAAATCATTTTAAGGTCAAATTCTTGTGTTTCAGTTGTGTTGGATTATTTAGTTCTTGTAGTCATAGGATAACTGGTCTCTGGTGGTACAATATTGCCCTTTCTGTTATTTACTGTGTTCCTATACTGACATTTAGGCATCTGGATTTGGGATGATTATAGGTCTAGATGTTTATCTTTGTTGGATGGGTATTTTGTTCCTAGGTTTGTCTTTCTTCACTGGTCTTCTGGCCTGGGGTTTCTAGATCTGGCCTGAGCTCTTGTAAATCCAAAGTCTTCTTCAGAGTTTGTAGCCAGGATATGGAGCCCAGAGAAGAGGATTCAGTCTAGAGTTGCTTGACAGGCTTAAAAGGGTTATGTGGGTGGTGGGTGGTTTCTTACCTGGGGTCCCTAGGAAAAGCTTGTCCCCTGCTAAAACCTTTGGATGCTTTGGGCCCTAGTGTGGAGACTAGGGGAGAGGGTGCAGCCTGAGATTATTGTGTGGCTTTTAAGAGTATTAGCAGGCATTGTGTGGTATCTTATTTATAGTCCCTAAGATGAATCTCACCTCCACTAAAGCTGCTAGTTTTGTGGCCCTCGTATGAAGCCCAAGAGAAGGGGTGCAGTCTGGCATTATTGGGTAGGCTTAAAGAGGTTTTGTGAACAGTGGGTAGTTTATTACCTAGAATCTCTAGGACTAGCCTGGCCTCCCATAAGGTTACAGAAGCTGTGGAGCCTATTATGGAGCCCAGGGAAGGAAGTCTATTTTATTTATTTATTTTTATTTTATGTATGAGTGCTTGGATGAATTTATATGTGCCATAAGTGTACAGAAATCAAGAAGGAGAGAAGAAGGCATTAGATCTCCCAAAACTAGAGTTATATACTCTTTTGAGCAGCCAAGTGAGTACTGAGAACCAAACCCAGGTTTGTTGCAACATTAGCAAGTACTTTTATCTGCTAAACCATTGCTTTAGGTCTACTTTGTATCTCTGAGTCTGAGGTCACTACTATTAACAGAAAATAACCACTGCTGATATTGGGAATGAAATAAGGAATGCTTCTACTGATTCTTTCAAACAGGCAGATATTAAAAAAAACATATATACATGTTTCTAATACCTTTGATAGTTACATAAAGGGTACATTCTTTAAACATGCACCACAAGGAATATGTTATGTAAATAATTTCATATCTACTTACATATTTAATGAAAACTACTACAAAAAAAGAGAGGCATTTTTAAGCATAAAAAACTCAGTTTTCCACAAGACTGAAATTTGAGAGGATGTTGGATGGACATTCTTTAACCATGCAGAAGATAGCAGCTAGAGCAGCAGAAAAATAGCACCACCTGCAAATATTTGTGACTCACACTTTAGTCAATTCAGGACAAATAAGGATAAAACATACCTGTGGGCTACATCCAAGGACAGTTATGTCTTTTTTGAGCCAATCTCTTTCTAGGCCTCTTTACTGTTCTCTGAAACTTATTCCCTAGCATAAATCCCATCTCCTGAATAATGCTGTCTTATGATCTCCATCCTTTTACCAAGTTCACTTTTTGTATGTAAAAAAGTACTTGTGTATTTATATTTGAGACATCTAATATACTACTGTGAAAATCACACCAGCTCTTGCCAGCTACTCTAGGGAACACTTAACATTAACATACACATCTCAATTTCTTCTGTTTTTAAATTATATTTTTGTGGAAACAGGAAACCAATATGTATACAGTTGAATGACTATATGCATAAAATCTATATGATATAACTGTGATTAGGAATAGTGTCAATATGCTAGAATTAAAATCAGAGGTATTTTGTAACTAGCAGTTTAATGGTGAGCAAGTTATTTATTCTATGAATGAAGCAGACTCATCAATATAGTAGGTCCACTAAGTACAATTAATGAGATGCTGCACTGAGCTGGAAGAATAATTCTTATGGTCATTTTCTTAATCATGTTAAAATAAAACAAAACACAAAGCATAAGACATACAAAGAATATAGCTAATAACTTCTATGAAATATAAATGAATTAAAAGAGAGGAATGTCAACAGATATCACTGCAAATATACAAAGCAAGGGAGATTTCATTAAGTAAGAAAAAATATTTTCAATTATTTGCATGAAGCAATATTCAATAAAGAAATAAAATGGATAACTGTCAAAACCGCTTAGCATGACTCATGTAATGGATGAGTTTAGGAGTGAGGACATCATATTTCACTGATTATCAATTGTAAAGAGTAGGAGGTTACTATATATGTGAACAAAAGACTATGTTTTTTGCTAAGAAGGTATTAAAACAGAATCCAAATTTATTCTACAGGTAAAATCAACATAAGCTCATAGAATTGTTAAAATATTGTTTGATATGATAAAATTTCAATAAGATTCTTAATATTTAGCTTGTCCAGGTGTATATGATTACAGAAGTCTGAAAATTCATCATTTGGGAGATGGATGATGGAGTACCAGGATTCTGAGGTCATCTTTGCAACACAGTAAGTTGAAAACCACCATTACCTAAAGAGACTCTGCATCAAAACAAAACTTAAATCCTTTCTTGAGTATGGGCCCTACCTGCATGTAGTGTGATGGATTCACTTAGTCTCTTTCCACTTATAAAAACTCACTTTTCATCTCTCAGCAAGTATAATTTGTGAACAGCTTCTTGGTTTTCTGTTTTCAATTTTTTTGTTTTAAGAGAGAGCAAGAATTTAAGTCTGGTGAGTAGAAAAAGACAGGCTGAGAGAAAAATAAGGATGATAAAAAGGTATTGTTATGAAATTCCCAGGGAATAAATTAAAAAAAGAATAAGAAAAATATAAAGCCAAATAAATCAAAAAATAAAAAACTGAGCTTGTCAAATAAAAATGAAATTTCCATTAGTTAAGGCTTTTTTATTATTTCTTAGTTGACAATTTTATTATAAATATAAAAACTACAAATAAAGTATAAAAAGGCATTTTGGTATATGTTTTGGATAAAATATAATAGTGTCACATTTAAATATAATTGCAAAACTATCTAAATTTAGATGTCACCTTACCAGATTTTGTTGCTCTCCATGATAACTCAAAAACAAAATTAAAATAAACTTTAGAAACAAATATAAATAAGAGCAAGATAAAAAACTGTTAAAATGATTAGGAAAAAATGAAACAAATAAACAAGCGTGACCTTGTGTCCATGAAGTCAAAGCAGATAAAGATATCTGTAAGAGCTTCCTTAGACCTTTGAACTTTCTGCCATGTTTATGTGTGGTGTCTTTTAATTCCTACTTTACCTCAATGTGATCATTTAATGATTTCCAGGAGAGATTACCATCTTCTTTTTGCTGATATAGACACGGCTGACTTGTCCATGCTCCAGAAAATTATCTGTCACATATGTTACATAAGCTAAGTAGGCAAAATAGTTCGAAGAAAAAAAATCTATGAAAGCATAACTAGCTCAGAAAAAGAGAGATGGGTGGAATAAAAGTGGGTAATGGGGGTTTAATAATATTGTGTATATATGACTTTTAAAAAATAAGACAATATGAAAACAGAAATTAAATAATTGGGAAGTGGGCTATATGTTTAAATAGAAGGAAGATAATTCAAACTGCAGTTACAGAACATGTACCTTCATTGAAAAGCTTGCACATGGATGTCTCTAATTGTTACAATGTTTCTAGTCCTTAAAAACTAAATATTTTTCATGAGCTGGCTGTTTGGAACCTTGGGCTTACACAGGGACACTTTGCTCAGCCTCAGTGGAGGGGACTGGACCTGCCTGTACTGAATCAACCAGGTTGAGCTGAATCCCCATATTGGTGAAATTATTAAGGCCACTCTACGTAGTTAAAAGGGAGGTTTATTTTGTGGGGTAACTTAGAAATGAAGGGGTAGGTTGCAGGGTCTGTCAAAGGTATAGCGCAGTCCAGTGGTGTTCTCTGGAGAACTCTGCTCGGTCTACCTCCAGCGTCCAGGGTCCTGGTTCCAAGAGAGAAACCTCCTCTTGATCCTCCATCCTCTGCTCCCTCCTCCATCCTGCCTTGTGGTCATGACCATTACCAAAGCCTCAATGGGGGTTGGAACTTCCAGGCCAATGCTGGGATGGCTACCAACTATATACCCAGATGAGTCTTGGCCCTAGAGGAGATGGGAATGGAGGGGAGGGGTTGGGGGGAAGGTGGGGGTGGGAGCTTGAGGGGGGATAGGGGAACCCATGGCTGATATGTAAAATTAAAACACAAATACAATTAAAAAAACTAAAATTTTTCAAACTTTCACCAACACTAGCATATAGAGTTTGTTAACTTAATTCTCTAACAGTTTACTCTAGATTTGTGCTGTACATTCCAGAGAATGCTCTTAGATAGACATGTTTTGTTTGGAATGAATGAATTTATTTAGTATATAGCAAGACTCAGTAAAACAACAAATAACAGGTTAGCTAGACAGATCAAGTATAGATGATGATGATATGTAGATGGTAGATAGGGAGGTAGATAGATAGATAGATAGATAGAATATATACAAAAACACATGATCAGATCTAGTCCTCAAAATAGCCAGCCAAAAGCAACTAGGATAATATCTGTAAGGAATCCAGATGGAGGTCCCAATAGGGATAATAAAGCGTCCCCTTGAGTGAGACTTCCAATTAAAACTGCAAATATGAACAGATGAAGATAACATTATCAAATTGGACACACACATTATCAATCAGTAACCAGGGTAACTGAAGCAGTCATCTAGTGTTCCCAATTGAGCTCTCTCCACAGATGAATTTTTAGCTTTATTTTTCCAACTATAAGTACTTTATTTCATAGTATAAAAAGGAACAATGTCTGTTTGACATGGTTTACCCTCTAGTGGTGCCCATGAATAAAATGTGACTATTTGTTATTTCCTTTCATCAATGTTGTAGTGTTATGAGAGCAATATTGTCATTGGAGATATTGGCAGATACTTTGAGGCAAACAGGCTTGGCTGTGAATTGAGACAGGGTTAAACCACTTTCAAACCCAAATTCAATTAGCACAAACAAAACCTGATAATTTACCAATATAATGTATGTGACAAAATAAGTGTTTGATCATCACTGATTGTATTCCTTCTCAATCTAATTGTGTTTTCCTGAAATTTATTTGAAAACAGAAGTAGATATTCTCCAAGAAGGGGCTTCATGAATATAAATTATTGGAAACTAAGTATTAATAAAAATTAATAGTATTGTGTTTTCTATGCTTATATTTGAACATATTTCATCTATTATTCTATCATATACCTAAAGTTACTCTGTCTACTCTGAAGCTGAGTAAAATGAGGCTTAAACATTTAGAGAATCATTCATCATTTCGTAGCTAGCTAGTTAATTCATATATTATAAAAGAATTATTTGTAAGCTATTGATATTGTGTCAAAGTTATCTTTTCCATGGCATTAATAAAATTTAGTAACTCTGCTCGGTCTACCTCCAGCGTCCAGGGTCCTGGAACCAAGAGAGAGACCTCCTCTTGATCCTCCATCTTATGCTCCCTCCGCCATCCCGCCTTGTGGGCATGACCATTACCAAAGCCTCAATGGGGGTTGGAACTCAGAAGAAATCAGCCCACCCACCAAAGTTTGACATGTCTAGCCTCCAGAAGTATGGGGGAAAATATTTCTATTGTTTAATTCATTTCAAACAGAGCAAATAAATATAATTAATATCAGTAAGTGCATGAAAACATGTGTAAGAAAGTAAATGAATAAGAGAAAACTAGGGGATGATTTTTTTCCACTTGTAAAAAATGAAATAAGTCGAGTGGAAATTATTATTCTAATTTTTGTATTGAAAATAGATTCTTCTCTCATATACTACATCGCAACCACAGCTCCCCTCCCTCCACTATTTCCAGATCTCCCCTCTCCCAGACCCACTTTCAGTCCATTTCCTCTCAGAAAAGAGAAGGCCACCAAGAGACAACAAAACATGACAAAACAATACGCAGTAAGAGAAGGTAGAAGACCTATGTGGAACCTGGACAAGGAACCCAACAGGAAGAAAAATGTCCCAAGAGCAGGGAAAACGAGTGGGAGATACACGTGTTCCCTCTGTTAGGAGTCCCTCAGAACCACCAAATTAACAGCCATAACATACACAGAGGACCTGGTGCAGACCCTTACAGGCCCCGTGCCTGCTGCTTGGGTCTCTGTGAGCCAATGTGAGCTTTGCTTAGTTGATTCAGTGAGTCATGTTGCCTTGATTTCCTCCATCTCCTCTGATGCCTAGACTCTCTCCTTCCCTCCTTCTGCTGGGTTCCTGAATCTCTGAAGGAAGAGGGGGACCTTATGGAGACCTCTACTTTAGACTCTCTCCACATAATATTTGGCTGTGGATCTCTGTACACACACACACACCCATCTGTTGTTGAGGGAAGCCTCTGTAATGATTAGCAACAAACCTGAACCAGCTATCCTTTGTAGCCATGCAAAGTTTTCAGTGGTGAGACTGAGATGCATTCAGTTGCAGTGGTATCTAACGGGGTTCCATGGAGATGCCTAAGCAACCTTGGCTGATGCTAAGACAGAGGATTGTTTTCCAGAAACTGAAAGTTGAATTCCATTGACAAGGGCAATATCCACATAGCTCATTGAATGTAGAGAGGTCCAACTGGTAGCTGCATGGAGCTTTCACTCCTACCTTCTTTTTGGCAGGGAACATAATCTGCTGGTTATGGAAAGAAAAATCTGGACACTAACCAAGCCACACAATTCTCGACTAAAAATCATCCATCCCTACTTGCATAATGTGCTGGGGCAATGGTGGCACAGAACTTGTGGGAGTGGCCAACCACTGCCTGTTCTAACAAGGTCTACCGCAATAGAGGGATACCATGACCTACCCAGCCTGGGTGGCCAAGAATTGGAGGGTATAGTCCAGAGACCTAGAGACTTAAGAACCAAACATGACTGTCCAAAAAACTAAACAAAACAAGCAAACAAAAAAGAAAACACTAATTCTTAATGCTATTCTGCTATACTCATAGATAGTTAGCTTGTCGCTAATCATCACAGAGGCTTCCTCTATTAGGAAGACACCTTATTAGAGTCACATCCATAGATTCCAGGTAGTTTCCTGGATTGTACTAGATTTCCACACCACACCTGCCAAATTCTGCACAGTTCCAGCTGTCTTTCCCTACACACTCTCACTTATCCCCACAACCTGCTCCCTCCTGCTCCCATCCCCATCAGTCCCCAATTGACTTGTAAAATATATTCTATTTTCCCTGCCCAGGAAGATCCATGCATCTTCCCTAGACTCTCTTTTCCTAACTGCTCTGAGTCAATGGATTATAGTTTATCATTTACTAAACAGTTGATATCCACTTAAATAATACCATATTTGTCTTTTTGGATCTTGGTTACTTCACTCAGATAGATTTTTCTAATTACATCCATTTGCCTGAAAATTTCATGAATATCAGTGTTATAACAGCTGAATAATACTCCATTGCATAAATATAGATATGCCACATTTTCTTTATCTATTCTTTGGTTGAGGGACATCAAGATCATTGACAATTTCTGGCTATTATGAATAAAGCTGGAATGAACATAGTTGAACAAATGTCCATGTGGTAGAATGGGTATACCCAAGTGTCATTTGGATATATGCTGAAGAGTGATATTACTGGGTCTTGAGGTATATATATTCCCAATTTTCTGAAGAAGTGCTGTGTTGATTTCCATAGTTACTGTACAGTTTGCAGTCCCACCAGCAATGTAGGAGTGTTCCCTTGGTTCCACATTCTTGTCAGCAAGAGCAATCACTTGTAAAATTGGTCATCATCATTCTGAAAGGTGGAAAAGGGAATATCAAAGTAGTTTTGATTTGCATTTCCTTGATGGCAAAAGATGTTGAGCATTTCTTTTTGTGTTAATCAGCCATTTGAGTTTCTTCTACTGAGAATTCTCTGTTTAGATCTGTATCCCAAATAATAATATTTTTTTAAAATCCAATTATTTGGGTTTTTGTTACTTAGCTTCTAAAGTTCTCTATATATTTTAGGTATTATTCCTCTATCAAATGTAGTATTGGTAAAAATCTTTCCCCATTCTGTAGGCTGCTGCTCTGTTCAACTCACAGTGCCTTTGCCTTACAGAAGCAATTCAGTTTCACAAGGTCTTATTAATTGTTGATCTTAGTGCCTGTGCTATAGTTGTTCATTCAGAAAATGGCAATGTGTTCATAGCTGCTCTTCGCTTTCTCTTCTCTCCTGTTCAGTGTGTCTGGTTTTATGATGAAGTCCTTGATTGACTTGGACTTGAATACAAATTGCTACTTTAAATGTTAACAGAGAACAGACAATCACAATTGAAATTCAATAAGAAATTTCTAACAGTATTGGTGATAAGGAGGCAGTGAAAATTAATCTTTGTATTATTGGGAGTTTAAAGTAAAAAATTTATTGTGAAGCCATAACTTTTTTACCTAAAAGTCTTCTCATTGCCTGTTTCACATCTTTGTTCCTGAGACTGTAGATGATGGGATTCAGCATTGGAATTGCAATGGCATAAAATGTGGATACTATCATGTCATGTTCCAAGGCATAACTGGAACTTGGTCTCATATACATGAAGAGGATTGTTCCATAATAAATGGACACTCCAGTGAGGTGAGAGCCACATGTAGAGGACATTTTTTGCCTCCCTTCAGCAGAATGCATTTTCAGAATGGCAAAGAGGATAAAACTATAAGAGATGATGATAATTAAGATAATGACTATCTCAATGGAGCTCACAAAGATGAAGAGTAGAAGCTCATTCACTCTAGTGTCAGAACAAGAAATAGCCAGTAAAGGAGGAATATCACAGAAAAAATGCTTAATTTCATTGGATCTACAAAAAGATAGGCTAGAAGTAGCTCCTGTATGAATAGAGGCATGTATAATTCCACCAGTGTAGGAGGCAATGATGAGTGACATGTAGACTCTGGGTGACATGTTCACTGCATATAGAAGTGGGTTATAGATAGCTACATAGCGATAATAAGCCATGGCAGCCAAGAGAAAGCATTCTGTGGTTCCACAACTGACAGCAAGAAACATCTGGGCTGCACATCCAAGGAATGATATGACCTTCTCCTCTGACATAAAATCTATTAACATTTTTGGGGTGATAATGGTAGAAAAGCAGGCATCAATGTATGATAAAACACCCAGAAAATAGTACATTGGGTTGTGGAGCTGGGAATTCCCAATGACTACTACAATTAGTCCTAAGTTTCCCATAAGGGTGAAAAGGTAAATAGCTAGAAACAGGAAGAAGAGAATGATCTGAAGTTCTACATTGTCTGTGAGTCCCCTCAGGATGAATAAAGATACTTCAGTGGCATTCTCCATATTGAAATCTCACACAGCCATCTTGAATTGATTCAGAAGATAATCATTCATAGCACTAAGAAAATCATAGACTCTTGGTGGCAAGAATAGGATCTGTCCCTTTTCATTTATCAACTGATGGTGTGAAATGCTCAGGCATGAATACAGAATGCAGTGGAAGGTATGCTTTCATGAGCTGGTGATCTTATGTTGTGCGTAAAAACACCAGCTTTGCTAGTTAGTTCTTCCAAGTATTCAATTACTTATTCCCATTTTAAATTCTATTAAAATCCAAGTTGAGAATCAAGAGTGGTAGTATTGGCTTGGGAGGTTTAAGTCTGTCAGAACCTGAAAGTCAACCTTACAAGAGCATTTGAGACTGTTAAAACAAACAAGCAAACAAGTTGAGGAGGTAAAATTCCTCTGACATTCCAGACAATCAAACTTTCTATGAGTGTCAGCAAATAGGATGCATATAGGTTTCTATGACTTTAAGCAACTGGGTAAAATGATTTGAAATATTGTTTTCTCCTGCAGAATGTGAACTTTATTTCGCAATGTTCGTATAAAGATTGAGGAAAAACATGGTAAGATTATTGTTCTAAAGAGCTATTTTGGTTATAAAACATGCTGAAATGAATTGATGGTACCGAGTAAAAACTTCATGCATTATAATATTTTACATGCTTTTTCAAAAACAATTCTAACTACCTTAGAATTTATTAAGTGTTTTAATAAAATTGTGGCTGGTAAGATGGCTCATGGGGAAAAGTCCTTACTGTCAAGATGACAACCTGGGTTTAATCCTTGGAAGCTCATATGCTGAAAGAGAGAATCAAACACTTCGAGTTGTCCTCTGATCTCCACATGCATGCCTTGCTGCATGAATGACACATTCCGCTAAATAAGCAAGAAAACACATGTATTTTAAATAAATGATTTGATTAGTAAAATTGAAAAATAATTGCAGGTGAAGGTGTAATATGATGATTGCATGAAAGTGTATCAGACCTTTTAAATTCTTGGTGCATTATCTGTTGTTAGTGATGATCAATAAATTCATTATATTTGCCAAAGGCCTTTTTCAAACTATTGGTGTCATACATTCCAGAAAAGGCTTTGGACTTGAACTAGTGAGAAATGAAGAATGAAACTACATATGAAAATCTCTGAAGCAAAATTCTAGATGTGTAAAAAAAACTGTTGCCAAGAAACGGTGGTGCACGCCTTTAATCCCAGTACTTGGGAGGCAGAGGCAGGCAGATCTCTGTGAGTTTGAGGCCAGCCTGGGCTACAGAGTGAGTTCCAGGATAGGCTCCAAAGCTATGCAGAGAAATCATGTCTCAAAAAAAGAACTGTCAATATCATGAAACAATGTTATGATGCCATTTTTAGACATAATACAATCAAATTAATTATCAAAAACTATTTGCCTCCTTTCCCTCCTTCCCATTCTTCCCCTCACTTCCCTCTCTCCTTTCTTCTCTCTCTTGCATATTTTTCTCCTTTTCCTCCCAATTCTCTGTCCCTTATTCATTCTTTTTAGCCTTAATTATATTACCTCTTAACACAATATATCCCAACGTCAGTATTTCAATGTGAGTGTTTATCTGTTAAGGCATTTTCCCTTTCATTTTGGTATTTGTACAGTTGCTTTCTTAAAGTGACAAAGTTGTCATGAGGCCTGATATTTTCAAGTGGGGATATTCATTCATTCAAAGGAAAAGTGTGCAGATCATTCTCATAGAAAAGTGCATTGAATACAAACTCACAAATAGAGAAAAGGTGAAAGAATGACCCAGAGCCTGGGGAATATATGCATGGATAACATGAAAAAAATATACTATAACTCCACATAAAAAACACAGAATATTTAAGCACAGAGAACTGGCAATGAAAAAAAACTTCTGTGACCAGTGCACACACCTTACCCATCACTCTAGTGACAAGATGAAGAGGTAAATTGAAAATGATATAAAGTTTTCACAAATGTTCGAAAAGTTACAAAGTAAAAAAAAATAGCCCATTCACAAACTACGTGTAAGTGAAACAAACATTCCTCCCATAGTGTTGTGTTGAGCTGTATGTATTTGTAGACTGAGAAATATTTTGTTAATACTTAATAGTCTTTAGATCCACGGAACAAACTGTAACCCAATGAGTATGATTCTAAAAGAAGCTATGTAAAATGTGCAGCAATATGTGGTAATAATTCATTTAAAACACTTGAGTAACTATAATAGAACAGTTTAATGGCCACATACATATGTAATTAAATGAAAAATTCCATGTGAGTAGTGACTTAGAGGCAGGATTACCTCTTTTTAAAACTAGAAATTGACAGAGTCAAGGCCTTTTTTTTTTTTTTTTACTTTCTGTTTTTTAAAAAAAATATAGTATTTTTATTTTATAATTAACTTCATTTCACATATCAGCCACGATTTCCCCCATCCTCCCTCCTCCTGGCCCCCAGCCCTCACCCCCAATCCACCCCCCATTCCCACCTCCTCCAAGGCAAGGTCTCCACTGGAGAGGTAGCCCAGCCTGGCAGACTCAACCTAGGCAGGCCCAGTCCCCTCCTCCCTACACCAAGGGTGAGCATAGTGTCCCAACATAGGCCCCAGGCTCCAAAATGCCAGTCTATGCACCAAAGACACAGGTCCTGGCTCCACTGTCTGGGGGCCTCCCAAATAGTTCAAGCCAATTCACTGCTTCACTTATCTAGAGGGCCTGGTCCAGTTCCATGGGGGTTCCTCCACCATTGGTTCACAGTTCATGCACTTCTGCTAGGTTGACTATTTGTCCCTGTGCTTCCTCCAATCATGGTCTCAACATCTCTTGCTAATATAATCCTTCCTCCCTCTCGCTGATTGGACTCCCAGAGCTCCACCTGGGACTCGGCCATGGATCTCTGCATCTTCTTCCATCAGTCACTAGATGAGAGTTCTATCATGGCAGCCAGGGTGTTCGGCCATCTGATTACCAGAGCAGGTCAGCTCAGGCACTCTCTTGACCATTGCCAGTAGTCTACAGTGGAGGTATCTTTGTGGATTTCTGGGGACCTCCCTAGCACTCTACTTCTTCATGTTTCCCTGGAGACTTCATTCATCATGGTATCTCCCTCTCCGTTCTCCTACTCTGCTCAGATCCAGCTGGTACCTCCCTCTCCCATAAGCTCTCTTTCCCCCAACACTTGCTCTCCATTACCCTACCCCACCCCCAGTTTGCTCATGTCAATCCCATCTATTTCTCTGTCCCTGTGCAACTCACAACTCCAGGGAGGCTACCTAGTAAAGAGGACCCCCAAGTCAAGGCGATTTTTAACAACAACAACAACAACAAAAGGATTATACAAGTTTCTATTTCATAAAATAAGAATTTCTGTGTCAAATATTAACTAAATATAAAATCACACAAATAGGGAGAATCAGTCGTATTTCTATGTAGTATTATTCTTTGTTAAATCTGAATTAGTAGAAATTAATCATGGTTAAGTAAAATGTACTGGATCCACCCTTTAAAGTGTTTATGAATTCCATGGAGAGAATTGAGCCCAGTTAAATCCTACCTCAGAAACATAACATGACATTTCAAGTTCCATATATGAAACTTGATTTTGAATCTAAAACTTTATAAGAATCACACAACTTTATCGTTAAAAAGCCCGTATGCTCTTAGGATTTCTCCCTGAAGAGTAGTTGTCATTAAAATAAGAATATGTTAGGCTGAATGAATATCATCGTGAATATACCCAGGCTGAGTAATTACAAAGATAAAAATAAACAATATAATTTCTTTGAACATGTAAGTTTGTGCTTTAGAATTAAGATCAGTAGTTAATAAAAAATTCATAAAAATTTTAATTTGAAAATATTGGGTCATGAAATTTGTACTATATCAAAAAATTTCAAATATGTATAATCAGAACTTTTATATGTATATTTTTCAATTTTCACTTTTATCATAGTGCCCAGGTTTGTACATGCTAAGCAACTGCTCTGCCAAACTTACCTGCTGCTCCATCCAATCACTCTTTTCATCTTTATCCATGTGGAAAATTTTTGTGTTGTATCAAGTCCAAAATTTATCCTTTCATAACTTAATTCAACTGTTCCTGTAATACTTCGGTTGTATTTATTTTAATTAAATTTATTTATTTTATTTGTGTATGTCTGTGGTACATGCAGAGAGAGAGGTCATTGGGCAAGTTGTACACCACATGGATCCCAGCGATTGAACTGCATTTATCAAGTTTGGCAGTCCCTTTATACACTGAGCCATGTCCATCTAGCCCTTGTCTGTGTTATACCATTTTTCTTCTTGGTCATTATGTTTGCTATTTATAATGTAATGAATATAGCAGTTTTGAAAATTTCATCATCTGTCAATGCTGTGTGTGTGTGTGTGTGTGTGTGTGTGTGTAATTACAGTTATATTTTCTATATTTTGAAGTTTTTATCTTGTCATATATGAAGGTCTTAGGAGATTCCTGTGGTTTTAAGAAATTTATTTCATATGAAACTCTTCCAAAGTGGTTCCTGTGATATTTCAGTTATACATACATTGAGCATTAATCAAATTCAGTATTTTTTTTTCCAAAGCCAGGTATGGTGGTGCACACCTATAATCTTAGCACTTGGGAGATGGAGCCAGGTAGATCACATCTACATGTGTGTTTCATGTGGTTGCATAAGTGACAGGACAGACTCAGCTGTCTTCCTCAGTTTATAAGAGATGTGGTCTTACAATGGCCTGGGACTCACTGACTCAGGGAGGCTGGCTGCCCAGTGAGCCTTGGGGATTTGATCGGTACCACCTTCCAATGCGAAGATTACAAGCACTTGTCACCATCCTGGCTTTTTTTTATGGAGGTTCTATGGATCAGGTATGTTATTAAGTTTACTCAGTGACGGATTATCCATGCCCAATCAAAAGTTTTAATAAATGTAATAACGATGCTGTAGTGCCCATGTCCATGAGGTATGTGGATATAAACTGTACTGGCTAGTTTTATGTCAACTTGACAAGTGCTATAGTCTTCTGAGGGGAGAGAACCTCAACTGAGGCTATGTTTCTAGAAGATGGGGCTCCAAGAAAGCAAGCCTGCAAGGCATTTTCTTAATCAGTCCTTGATGGCGGAGATACCTGTCCATTGTCCACGGTGAGGCACTTGAGCTGGTGGTCCTGGATTCTAGAAAAAGCAAGCTGAGTAAGCCATGAGGAAGAAGCAAGTAAGCAGTGTTTCCTCTGACCTCTGCATCAGCTCCCCGCGGCATGTTCCTGCCCAGTTTCAGGATACATAAGCTAAAGAAACCCTTTCCTCCATGGGTTGATTTTGGTCACAGTGTTTTATGGCAACAATAGAGACAACTAGGACATGAACTTCTTTGTCCTTTATGCAAATGGTAAGCACTGTTATTACTAGACTACAAGTAAAACCGTGGGCAACTTTGCAAGAAACTTTTGCCTTTTCCAAATCCTTTTACAGTTTTGCGTTCTCACAAGCTGTACAGGAGTCCCTACTGTTTTGCATCATCAGCATCAGTACATTGCAGGTATCCTGGATTTGTTCATTCTGATTATCATGCAATAGAGGTTCTGCTATTTTAATTTGCATTTCACTGCCCTCTGATGTCTGAAACACATTTTCGTACATTTACCTTTGTTTGTGTCGCTTTTCTTGTTTGTGACAGGGTCTCTCTGCTGAGCCTGGCTTACTTTCTCTCTTCATTACCACTGCCGGATAGTTTCCAGAATTTATAAATTCCTGCTGTATTGAATCTCTCTGAAGCTTTAATAACACCGCCTTCAAGCTTCCTACAGGTCCATTCTTTTATTCAGAAGACAAAACCAAAAGAGGTAGCTCAAATTTCTTCAGTAATGTTTTAAAAAATACCCCTTGTATATTAATATAAACAGATGGAGAGATTGGCATTTTTAATAGCTGCGTGGTGGATGGGTGAAGGGTAGATCTTGAGAAAGCCAAGAGGAAGAGGAAGGGGATGCCTTAAACAAAATCAAAATAAAAAGAAAACAAATCTCTTTCATGACTTAGAAGTACAATGTGTTTAAATTCACATATTTAATTAATAATCTTTATTGAAAGGTTCTACATTCTCTCATAAACTATGCTTACATAATATCTTTGTACATGTTTATAAGATAATGAGAGATAAAAATTCTATTTCAAGAGAGGAAGTTGGATTTCTAAATAGTTATTAAGTCTATGACTCAGAATCAGAGCTATAATTATGTTTTAAATCATTTCATTTGTTTTTCAATTCAGAGAATATGCTCCTTGTATTGAGAGTTAATTGGTATCAAGGTCTAATTTGCATTCTTATAACCATTTATATCCTTTTATAATGAAACTTGATTTTTGAAAATTATTCACCTGCTTACCATGGGGGAAACAATGATAACACTTGGGTACTGTTCTACCCCTAATGACCTTCAGTGTGTTCTTCCTTGGGAGTCCCTGGGGATTTTAAAGAGCTCAAGGGCCTGGTAGAAGGAGGGAAAGTGTAGTATTTATACCTTGCCTCACTTGACTGAGAAATTATTTTTTGAAGGTAAGAAGAAAATTTTCCTTTTGAATGTGAAATATTTAGAAGACATAACCTCTCATTTAAAATTGATAGCATATCATTGAAATACAGAAAGAATGCTGCATTAAGGAACATAGCCTGGCAAAGAGGCAGGCTGTCCCACATACATTGATAGCATAGAACTAAGTTGGGGATTTCCTTTAATACACTTGAGAAAACACAGCAGAACAAGTGCAAAATATTTAAAAATATATGCATAATTTAGAAAAACTACAAACCAGTCTTTGGTTACTTGCCATTGAGATTTTTAATATTATTTTTTTTAATTTTGGATTTAAATCAAGTTTGAATTTTTGTCCAATTAGGAAATCCATAGAAATCAAAGAGTAATGTGTGAAATGATCTGACTATGTGGAAGTTATATTTTATGTTGTTTCTAGTGAAATAATATTCCTGTTATGGTAGGTATAAACATTGTCACAGAAAAAAAAAATGGACATGATTCCTGGCTTTCCTCTTAACTATGTGACTTACCAGGTTCTGTGACTAAGCCTGTCAAACTTTTCTCATCCATTAAAGGCTATTGAGTCACTTCTTTAGCTTGATTTTACATAGATATAAGGTATACATAAGAAAATGAACATTGCATGTCACTGCTGTCATGACTTATTTTGCTTGCACTAAACCATGGGAGTATTTTCTTATGTCCAGTGTTTTGTGTTTTCTAATTTATTATATTTTGTAAAAAATTCTCTAAAATCTTCTTCATCATACCATGTCTCAAGTATGTCAAACACACACACACACACACACACACACACACACACACACACACACACAAATTAGTTCTAGCTTCCTCAAATATTTGGTGGAAACTTTTGTGTTTGTATTTGGAGGTTGTTGGAGAAAGTACCTGATCTCTCCTCAGTACCTTACAGTGGATTACATATTTGCTACAATGATATGGTTTTTACAATAGTTACTTCGCTGAAAAGTAAAGAAATTAAAGATGGTTGATATATTAGAAAACACTCCTCTTTCTATCAATCAACATGTCCAAGAATATTTTATAAAAATCCTCACCAGTTAGTTGCCTTTCAACTAAGGGACAATTTAAAATATTTTCATAGTTTATATTTTCATGTGTTTTGATTTACTTAATTCATATTGTGTTTTGAATTTTCAAAAACAATTATATATTTCACAATTTTTAAAACTATATTGTAAGTATAAATATTAATAATAAATACAATCTTTATAATGTTCCTTCAAAACTGTTACACACATATGCATGCATGCATGCATGCACATACACATATTTAATTGATGTCATGTAAGTTCTTTTATTGATATAGGCATTCAGGGGCTAGAGAGATAACTTCACCTTTAAGATTGCTTACTGATCTTCAAGAGGATTCAAATTCAATGTACAGCACCAACATTGGTTACCTCGCAACCTCCTATAACTCCAGCTCCAAGAGATCCAACTCTGGCCACCCTCATTGCCAGTCCACAAGTGGTACATCTTAACAAAGGTATATACAATAAAAATATAAAAATATTACATATATATTCAGATATATGTACGTATATATACATATATAGCCATTTATTTAAAAATAAGTTGTCATATTCCTATACATGCCTATGTATAATGCATAAGTTGTCTTTATTTACCATGAAATTGGAATTTTGTTTACATGTTAAAGTTAAGCACTCTGTAAATCTAGGGGAAATAGTTAGTGTTTTATTTGTTCATTTATAACCCCGCTGTCTAAATGGTCTCTGTAAGGTGTGGTGCCATCACTGCTAGCACTGCAGGCTCATCTTTCACAGTGCTGTGACAAGATGATAGAGCTGTAGGAGATTGCTTTCATGGTGAAAGGTTTGCGCTCTGGCTGGTATGATTTCCTTCTCCCAGAACCAGCTTTACAGGAAAATTTACATGTCTCTGAGGTTCATTGTTTCACTAGACTGATAGATTGTGAAACACAAACATTTCTTTAATTCCCATCTGCTCATGGGAAGGAATAAATGTCTCAAAATATGAGTGCAGAGGCTTTAGTGAAAAAACAAATTACAGAAATGAACACAATACCTCACTTCTAGTTAACTAGGAACCAATTCATCATAATATAGTGCTCTTTTAACTTAATAAAAGACTTCGAATAGTAATAAATAAATAATTCTCATTTGATTTTCTCCATAAACCTCAATTCATTGTGATCATATTAATGTGATTCCCTTTCAAAAATAAGAATATTAAGGAAATTTCCTCTATTGATAATATATGGTTATACTCAGCCTCTCTTAATTTTACTGTAATATTTTAATGAAGGTATTTGAATGATGAGGGCAACTGGAGTTAACAAAGCTGCACTGGCTATCTTTTTTAGCCTAATAAATTTATTCAATAAGAGAAAATTAACCTTTCTCCAATTTATTTAAACAGAGAAATGCATCTACTCAAACTCATTTCATTTACTGACAATCTCATCAATTTCAAACAACTTTCCCATATATGAGCATGAGTGTATGATGTTATTGACTTTAAGTTTACAGAGTGTTGCATTTAGAATCTGCACGTGAAACCAGAAATGACAAGGACTCCATCAGAGAAAAATGCAGAAAAAATTAAGGTGAACAATGTGACTGAAATTACAGTGTTTATACTACTGGGATTCACAGATGACTTTGACATGAAAATATTCTTGTTTATATTATTTCTTGCAATATACCTTGTAACTCTGATAGGAAATCTGTGCTTGGTTGTATTGGTCATTGAGGATGCACGGCTCCACACCCCCATGGACTATTTTCTGACTGTTTTGTCACTGTTGGACGCTTGTTTTTCAACAGTGCTGACTCCCAAAATGTTGGTCAATTTTCTTTCAAAGACTAAATCCATTTCACTTGTTGGATGTGCAATGCAGATGCTTCCCTTTGTTACATTTGGAACCACAGAATATTTCCTTTTGGCAGCAATGGCTTATGACCATTATTTAGCAATCTACAGCCCACTTCTGTATGCAGTGAGGATGTCACCCAGAATCTATGTGCCACTCATTGTCGCTTCATACACTGGTGGAATTTTACATGCTACTGTACACACAGTGGCTACTTTTAGCCTTTCTTTCTGTGGATCCAATGAAATTAGGCACATCTTCTGTGATATTCCTCCATTGCTGGCACTTTCTTGTTCTGACACTCACTTAAATCAACTTCTTCTCTTCTACTGCGCAGGCTCCATTGAGCTAGTCACCATCTTCATTGTCCTGGTCTCTTATGGTTTCATCCTGGTGGCCATTTTGAAGATAAATTCAGCTGAAGGGAGGAGGAAAGTGTTTTCTACATGTGGAGCTCACCTAACAGGAGTGTCCATTTTCCATGGGACAATCCTCTTCATGTATGTGAGACCAAGTTCCAACTACACCCTTGAGCGTGACATGGTAGTGTCATCATTTTACACCATTGTGATTCCCATGGTGAATCCTATCATCTATAGTTTGCGAAACAAAGATGTGAAAGAGGCAATGAGAAAGTTATTCAAGAGAAATTGCTTCATGTAAAAAATACATTTAAAAAACTGAGTAAACCTAAAGCTAACATGAGCTTGTATTATATCATATATGAGTGTCCTGCACTTTATATGCCTAACATTTTCCCCAAAAGCATTTATTAATTTTTAATATAAGAAGTGGGAATGTTAGCATATGATTTACATATCTATACTATGATTATGTTGAAAAATATCAATTAACTATTTATATACATAAGATCCTATTCATAGTTTTCAAATAACTTCACATTTTGCTGGATATGTCAGAAATTATTTACATTAGGGATATTTATTTTGCAATTGCTTTATTGATTATGAAAACAATATAAACTTAATTCTTCTTTCTTTTGTCTTCTTGTGAAATTTTGCTGCAATGGCACACTATTTTCTTACATACCTCAAACTTATCATATGTACATTATTTGGTGCTGTTGACTTAAATCATAGGTTTGTTCCTATAAAATCTTTCCTTTCAAGTCTTCAATCATAGTGATAGAATAGATACTACAAAACATAACCAATACTATTTAGTGATGTTATTGAGATTTCTCCATATTAGCCATGCAAATGAATGTATAGACTAAAAGAATAACCTTAAATTGGCTTCCATAAATACCTCTACTTTATCTGTACAGCTGGAATGCTTTAAAGAAATAATTTTTCTTCTTATGCTCAAGAACCTTGCTCAGTTCCCAACTCTATCTCCTGCTATATGTACAAGAAATGACTGTGCATTTGTTATAATACCACATAGTACACTCCTACTCGATAAAATGCCCATAATATGGAAAACACATTCATTTAACTCAAGAATACACCAGTTGTATTCATTTTTCCATGTTTATTTCTATTGCAGAATTGGTTTACATAATGAACTTTTAAGAATGGAACTTATTTTTATTTTGAGGACTTGAAGCCATTTTTCAAAGAGATCATTTTACTGTGGTGATATTGGAAAAATGCAATCAATTTTAACAAAATAAATCTTTGAACCTGTAGAAAAAGGTCACATGCTTCCATCAGAAAACCTGTCATTCTGCTAAAGATAAATAGTAGCAAACAAAATCAACAATAATATCAACAAGATTCAATAATGATTTTATATTTTAATAACACATTTGCTCAGAATCAAATCAAGAAAATAATCTTGTTTTTACATTGTCTTTAAAATTACTAGGATCATTAGCCTAATTAGAGTAGCATGTTATTATATTAAATGATATTACTTGAATAGTGATAGAAAGTGATGAGGCTCTAGCTTCAGACAGTGGGACTGCTCTGTGTAAATAAAGTTCTGATTGGCCAGTGGCCAGGCAGGAAGTATAGGCGGGACAAAAGAGAATAGAATTCTGGGAAGTAGAAGGCTGTAAGAGACACTGCCAGCTGCTGCCATGAGAAGCAACATGTAAAGACACTGGTAAGCCACAAGCCATGTGGCAAAGTATAGACTAACAGAAATGGGTTAATTTAAGATAGAAGAAGTAGATAACAAGAAGCCTGCCTTGGCCATACAGTTTCTAAACAATGTAAGTTTCTGTGTGTTTACTTGGTTGGTTTTGAGCATCTATGGGCCTGTTGGGTGAGAGAGATTTGTCCTGACTGGGCCAGGCAGAAAAACTCTAACTACATCTATGGCTTTCTCTGACCCAGTTCCTAGCCACCATTTTTTGCTCTGTATCTAGTTGCTGTCTATTCTCTGACCCCAGATAAATTTATTAGGGGGCACAATATTTTGGGGAACACAATACCACCACATACAGTTGTGTTTTTTCACCTGCCCACTGAGGAAGATGTGCTGGCTGATGATGAAAAGGGGAAGTGCTCTGGATATTGCTCTGTAAAAATAAAGTTCTGATTGGCCAGTGGCCAGGCAGGAAGTTTAGGTGGTACAAGAGAGAAGAGCATTCTGGGAAGTAGAAGGCTAGAAGAGACACTGCCAGCTGCTGCCATGAGAAGCAACATGTAAAGACACTGGTAAGCCACAAGGCATGTGACAAAGTATAGACTAACAGAAATGGGTTAATTTAAGATAGAAGAAGTAGATAACAAGAAGCCTGCCATGGCCATACAGTTTCTAAACAATGTAAGTTTCTGTGTGCTTACTTGGTTGGGTCTAAGCAACTGTGGGACTGGCGGGTAAGAGAGATTTGTCCTGACTGTGGGCCAGGCAGGAAAACTCTAACTACAAATGGTGTCCAACATGTTGGCAAGAATTTCCACCTAAAACCTGAGAAAAAGATTCTAAAATGGAGCTAAAAACAGCTTCCTAGTTGTCTCTCTCAAGTTAGCAGCAGCCTGCCTGTTTGAGCTACTGTGGTGGGTTCCTGGCACATCTGACCGGCAGCGTGGTGGGAATGAGGAGTCTACAAGCAGCACTTGCTCTGCTGCATGGTGGATTTAGCCTTTTGGAGTAAAAAAAAAAAAAAGAGTTTCTGGGCTATGTGCTGCTTTGATAGAACTGCTTCTGATAGTTGATGGTACACCTGGCTCCAGACCCAGAGCTGGCAGTAAACTGTACCACTGCCATGTTGGGAAGCTGAGGTGGGTAGAGCCAGCAGCCACAGTGGCGTTTCAGTCTTACAAAGATGAATATTACACACAGAATCAGTTTTGCCTTGTCTTTGGGATATTTCACTGCAGAGAAAGATTTGATTGTAAAAGCTGTTGAGTTAAACAAATATGCAAATTTTTAAGGTACCTTGACTTCAAAATTTGGATATAAGGATATGTTGCTTTGGAAAAGAGTCTCTGCTTTTGTTTCCACAGAAAGCCAGAGGCTGTGGATTTGTTCCAGATTAAGATACATCAGGTCTGATCAGCCAAGACCACCTGAAAGGTCTCCGATGACACCATGGCCCAGATGATCCAACATCCAGAATGTTTTCAAGGCAACTGGCTCAGAGGGTTATACTTCATATCTTATCTTCACCTTGGGAAAATTAGCCATTTGGGCAAGAAACTGTTCTTGCCTGGACTGCTTGATCGACTGGACATGAAGGACCCATAGAAAGGTGACCACTAAACTTTGCTTGACAAAATGGTCCTTCAGGTTCCTGATTCACAGAGGAAACTGCCAGACATTCTACATGACATTGAGAGAAGTGACCGAGAGACTCTAGTCCTGTGGGCTGAAGACAAATGCCCCAACTTTACAAAGGAGCATTAGGTGACTGTCCAGGCTGCCAGCTGTCTCTGTCTACTCTTGCAAGACTCCCGAAAAATGCTTGCATCCTTCTCCTGGTTCTCAGGTAATATTATATCCTTCTGAGGTCTTTGATGTGGTTGAAGCCTAGATAGTTACAATTTCCTCAGTTATGATAAAAGATAAGTTAGATATAAAACCTTAGACTCACAAATACAAGATAGATAGGATATCTTCTTTAATATTGTAACTGTAATTCTTGCTTGATAATTGTTTTTTATATGTAATTGTTCTATGTAAAAGTTAAAACCTTCCTTAAAAACAAAAGAAAAGGGGAAGTGCTCTGGATATCGCTCTGTGTAAGTAAAGTTCGGATTGGCCAGTGGCCAGGCAGGAAGTATAGGCGGGACGAGAGTGAAGAGAATTCTGGGAAGTAGAAGGCTGGAGAGAGACACCGCCAGCTGCCGCCATGAAAAGCAACATGTAAAGACACTGGTAAGCCACAAGACATGTGACAAAGTATAGACTAACAGAAATGGGTTAATTTAAGATAGAAGAAGTAGATAACAAGAAGCCTGCCGCGGCCATACAGTTTCTAAACAATGTAAGTTTCTGTGTGCTTACTTGGTTGGGTCTGAGCGACTGTGGGACTGGCGGGTAAGAGAGATTTGTCCTGACTGTGGGCCAGGCAGGAAAACTCTAACTCCAGTGGGACACTCTCCAATGTAAAACAGGGCCACTTCTATAACTGGTGTGGTACCGTGAACTGTGTTTAATCTCTCTATGCTTGAACCTCACCACTCATAGTTATTAGTTTCCAAGGATGTTAGTTGAGGGCCTGCTGTCAGTGGCTAGAACAAATCTAGTAGTCATAGAGTAACACTATCAACATACTGATAAAATGTATAGAATTTGAGCTCGTAAAAAGTGCCCTGGAATTGAAATTAAATAGAAAATACAATTTTGAATAGGTAAGTGAAGAAGAACCTTGTTAAACATAAATAAACAAAACTGCACACCAAAAAAATGCAATTGACTTCAAGAAGAATAAATCAGGGGCTGAAGAGATGGCTCAGTGGGTCAGAACACTGGCTGCTCTTCCAGAGGACCCAGGTTCAATTCCCAGCACTCATATGGCAGATTACAACGGTCCATAATTCCAGTTCCAGACTCCCATGGCTAAATAACAATGCACATAAAATAAAAAAATAAATAAGTTTAAAAAGAAGAAAAATCAGAAATAAGAAACATTTGTAATAGTATAAGGAAAGTATTCATAAGAAAGAGTTAGGAAGTTAAAACACAGTGAACATGGTAAAGAAAATGAAGGTTTAGGGCTGCAGAATGAGATAGCCTTTGAAAGGACTAGAATCAATGTCATTATCTTCCACGAAATATTTCCAAAGGTTTTCCCCTTTACTACTCCTGGGATGAAAGTTTTAATGAAGCTGTGAAAGAAAATAAAACTTACTATTTAATAATACCATTCTACTAAATAGTAGAAATGTACATCTAAAATTATATTCTGGAAAACAAACTAGTAGGCTTTATCAATAATTTTCCAAAATGAAATGTATCTCCTTTGTCTGATACAGTGACAGAGGAAGTAATGAGTAGAATATACATAAAGTCCTCATTTCCAGCTACCCTATGAAACCATTAGAGTTTAAACAAATTCTAGAATAATATTGTCTTTATTTGCAGCATAAAGAATAAGACTATATACTGAAAAGACTGAAGAATATCTTTTCTTTGAAGATTTTTTAATTAGTGTATTATAACTATGTACAATTTTTTGAGATTATTATATGATTATATTTTCTCTTCCTTTTCCTCCCTTGAAGCCCTCTCATAAGCCTCTTTCTGCTCTATCAAATTCATGAACTCTTTTTTCATTAATTTTTGCTACATGCATATATTCCTAAGTACATACATGTATATTCATTAGTATAAACTGCTCAATTTGTAGAATAATATTTATATGCATATTTCAGGAATAATTGTTTAGTATCAGATAGCTAATTGATGTGTTTTTTCCCTCAGGAAGGATATTTTTTTCTTCTTCTTTTAGTATTTCTTACTAGCCAATGTTTCTTTTGTATGGTTTGGAGAATGTGGGCATTTTCTCTGTAAGCATTAGCATGTCCATTGGCATCCTCCTTGTTGAGTTCATGTTGAGACAGTCATGTTTTTGGTGTAGCATTTCATTGGGAGACACACTCAACTAGCATTTGACAGATCCAGTGGAGGAATAGGCAGACTGCTGGGGAGGCTCTCAGGAATCCAAAAAGATGACACCACCTTGGAGTGCTGGCAGTGGTCTAGAGGGTACCTGGACTGGCCTACTCTGGTGACCAGTCTAGCAAATACCCTGTCATCAAGAAACCTTGGTCTAGTGACTGATAGAGGCAGATGCAGAGATCCATGTCCAGATGCCAGGCTGAGCTCCGGGAATCCAATTGATGAGAGAGAGGAGAGATTCTGCAGGCAGGGGACATTGAGATCATGATGGAAAGGCATGCAGAGATAACTGGCCACACTAGTGGAAGCCCATGAAATGTAGATTAGTGACTGTGGAGCCCTCATGGGACTGGACTAGGCCCACTGGATACAGAAGATGGTTGTTTGGCTTGAACTGTTTAGGGGATACCCAGGCAGGCGGATCGGGTTCTGTCCCTGGTACGTGGGCAGGGTTTGGGGAGCCTTGGTGCAGTGGGAAGGGGCTTGGATCTGCCTAGGCTCAATATGCTGTGCTCTGCTGACTCCCCATGGGAGACCTTGATTTGGGGGGTGTGGGGATGTGGGGTGACTTGGGAGAGAAGGCTGGAAGGAGGGAGGAGGGAGGAGGGGGATCTGTGGGTGATATGTAGAGTGAGCAGAAAATTTACTAATGAAAAAAATGAAAAAAAAAAAGAATACCCCTCCATTGGTGGTGGGAGTACAAACTTGCATGGCCACTTTGGCAATCAATATGGCAGTTCTCAGAAAACTGCAAGTCAATCTACCTCAGGACCCTGTTATATCACTCCTGGACATATTCTCAAAGGATGCTTTACCATACCACAAGGACACTTGTTCAGCTATGTTCATATCAACTTTATTTGCAATAGCTAGAAACTAGAAATAGTCTAAGTGTCCATTAGTTGAAGAATGGATAAAGAAAATTATGTATGTTTAGACAATAAAATATTCAGCTCTTAAAAACAATGAAATTAGTTGTCAAATGGATGGAACTAGAAAAGATCATACTGAGTGATATAACCAGACCCAGAAAGAGAAACATGGTGTACTCACTTATAGGTGGGTATTAGTGAGAAAGTACAATCCACATGCTCAAAGGAGCTATGCATACAAATAAGGCTCAAGGGGGGGACCCATGAATCTCTCTGTGAGGGGGAAAATATAATAGACATCACTGGTGGATGGATGAGAGGTCTGGATTGGGGTTGGTGGACATGAGAACAGAAAGAATCAGGTTGGGGAAGTATGGAGGGAAAGAGTACTGGGAAAGGCAATTGGAATCAGAGGCATCTTTGGGATAAGGTAGAAACCTAGTCCAATAAAACTCCCAGGAATCTATAAGGGTGACCCTAGCTAGGACTCTTAGCAAAGAGGGATACAGAGCCTGAACCAATCATCTTCTAAGACCAGACAAGACTTCCAGTGGAAGGATTGGGACCCTAACCCAGCCACATAAACTTGGACCTACAATTTGTCCTGTCTTAATGATATACTAAACAAAGGTGGTCCAGAAATTATGGGAGTGATCAACTAATGATCAGCTTGGATCCCATATGCTGAAAGAGAGTTCACTCCTAACAATGCCTAGAGGGACAGCACCCAGAGTCTGGACAGTCCACAGACCTAGCATAGAACAAAATTGGCAACAAAAAAGGTCAATGAAATGACTCTAATTGTTATTCTGCTATTCTCATAGATTATTGCTTAGCTCTGTTGTCATCAGAGAGGCTTCACCCAGCAACTGATGGAAATAGATTCAGAGACCCACAGCTAAACATTAGGTGGACATTGGGAAATCCTATGGAAGAGGGAGAGGAAGGATAATGGGAACCAGAGGGGTTAAAGGCACCTTGGAAAAACACACAGTGAACTGACTTAGGCTCATGGGGGGCTCACAGAGACTGAATCACCAACCAGAGAACTTGCATGGGACTGAAATGGGCCCTCTGATAATGTGTTGCAATTGTGAGGCTTAATTATTTTGTGGGACTTCTGGAAGAGGGAGTAGAGAATGTTGTTACCTGCTTGTGGGACCCTTTCCTCCTAGTGGGTTATTTTGTACAATCTTAACAAGAGAGGAGTTGCCTAGTCTTGCTACAACTCCATCTCCCATGGCTGGCAGATATACATGGAAGGTCTGCACTTTTCTGAAGGGAAGGAAGAGGGAAGGGGTGGGAGGCACTTGTGGAGAGAGACTGGGAGGAGAGGAGGGCAGAGGGGAAGCTGTTACCAGGCATGAAAAAAATAATTAATTGATCAAATAATAAAGAATAATTAAGATAAAATAAACCTAACTTAAATGTTAAAGAAAAGAACTTTGGAGAAAAAAAAAAAGGAAAAAGAATAAGGTAGTTTGCTATGGCTTCTTAATACGTCACACCAAAGCACATCTTTCAAATGTTTTTCATGTGCACAACACTGTAGTCATCCTACAAGAAGGCTTTATTTTGTATAAGTCTATGTACGGAGTGCGTATGTGTGTGTGTGTGTGTGTGTGTGTGTGTGTGTGTGTGTGTGTGTGTGTGTGTGTGTTGCATAGCTGAGGGCATGTGAGATCAGAAGCCCAAAAAGGGGCTCTGCTGAAGCTGAAATCAGAGCAGGTTAGGTTGTAAGCCACCAGATGTGGATGCTGGAAACTAATCTTGGATCTTTTACCATAGTAACACATGTTCCTAAAGGCTAAGCCTCCTGACTGAGAGGAAATAGCCTTAAGCTTTAGTATTCTAATAATCAGAAGCTAGAGTCCCAAATCCACAATCCTTAGTTCAAAACAAGATTGCTTAACCCCTCTGTTGATTCCTTCTTGAGATTAAAACTAAATGCTTCATTCTCATTATACAGAAATTATGGCTTCATAATTCTCTAAAACTACAGGATATATAGGATATCACACAATATGATTTTAAGAATAAAGATCATTGTTTCTACTTTTCTAATCTGTTGTCTTAAAACACACATTTTTATACCACAGATCTCTGTATTTCATATTATTATAATATATATTTCTAAAATGTTTCCTTAGTAATATCTAGGATCAAGTTATATTATGTAAAGAAAGCTCCACACAAATTTAAATGAAGCATACAATAAGTTTTCAATAAAAACCAAGGAAAGTCCTAATAGTAAAAATAGAAAGAGAAGAGCCTAAGTGCTGAGCACCACTGTTATCTTAACTGCCTGTGGTCCTCCTTCTTCTTGATAACTCTACTGACTGCACTTTTCACTTCTTTGTTTCTGAGACTATAAATGAGTGGGTTCAGCATGGGGATCACAATGGTGTAGAAAACTGATGCCACTTGATCCTTTCCCAAGGAGTAGGACCTCTTTGGTTTTAAATAAGTGAAGATCATAGTGCTATAAAATATGGTGACTGCCAGTAGGTGAGAGGCACAAGTGGAGAAGGCTTTCCGCTTTCCTGAAGTAGAACTGATTTTCAAGATGGCAGAAAGAATGGATGTATAAGATATTGATATGGTGAGAAGGGACACCATGAGTGTTGAACCAGAGACAATGATTATTATCATTTCAATGACATAGGTGTCAGTGCAGGACAGTGCTAGAATTGCAGGTGTGTCACAGAAAAAGTGATTGATGACATGAGAGCTGCAGAAATTTAACCTGCTTAGACAGATCATATTGACAGAGGAATCAATAGCTCCCATCATGTAGGAACAAGTGAGGAGGGCCTGGCAGCGTCTTGTGGACATAACAAGTGGGTAGTGCAGAGGGTTACATATAGCTACATAGCGGTCATAGGCCATGGAGGAAAGAAGAAAACATTCAGCACCACCAAACAAGACAAAAAAGTACAACTGGGTGAAACAACCCACGAAGGAAACACCCTTGTTTGAAGTAAGTAGGTTCTCTAAGGTTTTAGGTGTGATAGCAGTTGAGTAATTGAGATCAAGGAATGACAGGTGGGTGAGGAAGAAATACATTGGAGTGTGAAGCTGGACATCTAGACGAATGATCAGCATCATGCCTATGTTCCCCAGCACAGTAACCAGGTATATCAGGAGAAACAGCACAGAGAGAACCAGCTGGATCTCCTTGGAATCTGTCAGTCCCATGAGAATGAAGTCAGGTTTGTTTGTGTGATTCCAGGCATCCATAGTGAATGGATCTAAACTGCTGAGAAATCAAAAGTGATTTTAGTAATAGCTGTGTTTCGATTAAGAATTACAAGTATCTATATGCTACATCTATATAATATATTACCAAGAAATAGATTATTTATTTTTTAAAAATTAAAACATAAATTGTCAGATATTGATGCAGATGTGGACTAGTATTTGGAAATGTTAGAAAGACATCCAGGGTCACAAAGAAAAAGTCTCCTACTCCAAATAATGTGTCTGAAAAAGGAAGAGCTTTCCT
The DNA here is from genome assembly GCF_903995425.1 of Onychomys torridus. Taxonomy (NCBI): domain Eukaryota; kingdom Metazoa; phylum Chordata; class Mammalia; order Rodentia; family Cricetidae; genus Onychomys; species Onychomys torridus. The sequence continues at coordinate 63,153,676 of NC_050446.1, forward strand.
CTTAATCAAGAGACTGTGCTTGTAAGGAGCAAGCATCCCAAGGTAGAAAGTGCACTTGGTCTAAGGCAGGTGGCACTGATTTTTCCCCCATTGGCAGGGGGACCTCACAGTCTTTCAAGATTGCTTAGCTTTAAAAGAATCCTTGCCAAGAAAATGAAGGAAAGCAAGGAGGGCTTGGCTAACTAAAATTTCTAGAATATATCAGGGGCTTTGTGTGCACACAGGCTTTATAGTGTGTTTATTGGGGTGGGGGGTAGAACATTAACATGATAGTCTTACAAGGTGAAGAAAGTAAAAAATTTGCATTGCTTGTCACAAACACAAATTTTACAATGTTTGATAGAAAACACCAATATTTAATATTTATTTTAAGCATGATATGACATTTTACATCATCATCCCTGTCCAGTCCCTTTTAGTTAAATTAGATTTAATGCTGGAATAAAATGGAAAATGATACAACATATCTGTCTATCTAGTGAATTTATAACTCTTATTTTTTCTCTTTCTTTTTAGTAATATCATGACTATGAGTGGAAACTTTTAATTTTCATATTCTAAAGCTGAGAAATGTAAGGTCTTAAAAGAAAATGAATCACAAAGGACTATGGCAGTCTGTAGATATTTAACATAAGACATATTATTTCTTTGTCAATGTGGTATATTGTTTTATGTTTTCGAGTGTTTTGTCTACATATATTGTACACCATGCACCATGAGTGTATAGTGTATGTGTGGAAGACAGAGGAGGATGTCACATCCTCTGCAAATGTAGTAACAGTCAGCTATGACCTTATAAATAAATTTTAATCATAAATCACGTTATTGTGGTAAATTATAATTATAGATATTATAATATTTGAACAATCTAAAACTAATAAAATATACTTCAATACACTTACATTGAATGCAGACACTGACTTTTCAACACTACATTTCTATTTCTGCAAATACCAACACTGTTCATGGTAAGACCCAAACAAAATCACCTAAAACCATCTAAAGTTGGAGATACTTACTGTGAGCCAAGGATTGTCATGACACTTCTCCCTTCACTATAGTCTAGAGATGCTTCAACATTAAATTTTTCTAGTGTATAAATTATGAAAATATTTAAATGACTTGTACATTTCTATAACATCATGTTTGTTTTCATTGGGGTGGCTATTTTTAGATTTTTGTGCATTCATTTTTTAATTATCAATGAAAACAATCTAAAACAAAATTTTGTTTGAGTCTGCTTAAATGAAAATTTTAATAAGAATTTCAGTCTCTAAAGTATGCCAAATACTTGAAAGTTCTCCGAGTAGTGTAGTACATTGCCTCATCCTGTTGAGACAAAGCGCTTCATATAACCAACACTGAAAATCACACAACATGACACTGTCCTCAGAGACCAGTTTCCAGGGGAATGAACTTGGCATACTTTCAAGGACAAAAGTTCAAGGACAAGTGAGCAATGGTTTGTTCTCTTAGAAACTCTACCATGAACCCACAGCCTCACTTGGTCTTCATTTCTGATATTTCACATGAAAAAAAATTATTTTCTTTTAAACTGACCTAATAATTATAGAGTTTTTACATTGCATAATTATCACATAAAGTATTTTTTTAGGGTGATAAGCAATGTTTAGAAAAATAACTATTTTAAACTTTATATCATAAAAATAAAATAATTCTTTATTGTGAGCATTTAAAAGCAGTTTTTTAACATAATTATAATTTGTCTCAATTATTTTCTCTTTGTGGGTACATAATACTTATTTTAGTGCACATATTTGCTTAATTTCTTGCTTGTTTGTTTGTTTTTCAAGACAGGGTTTCTCTGTGTAGCCCTGGCTGCCCTGGCATCTGCTCTGTAGAACAAGATGGCATCAAACTCACAGAAATCCACTGCCTCTGTCTCCTGAGTGCTGGGATTAAATACAAGTGGCACCACTGCCTGGCTATTTACTTAATTTTAGTTTACTACAGTCAATATTATAACCTCAATTTACATTTAAAATTGCCAAAAGAAATTAATAAATGTTGTAATGAGTTTTTGAATAGTACATACTATTTGTGTAAAAAATTGATGTGAAATATAAATTTATTTATATGTTAGGGAGTGTTTTACATAGTATTTATGTGATAATGTTTATTTAGTAATTTATATTTATCTAGTAATAATTATAATTTAATTTAAATAGTAAGATGTAATCACCTCAGGGAATCTAGCATAGTCTTATACTTTTACCATTTCAATATGTCCTCAAGTTACATTAAAAACATTTGCAAATTTTATAAGTTTTTAATAGAAATGTAAAGGACAACAATGAACCTAAATATACATGATCAGAAAAACTTGCACTTAATTTCTTTTCTTTTCACTGATAAATTTGTTTCCTTTGTAATGCCTGAAATATTTTCTTGAACTAAAGTAAATTTAAAAGTTACTTTTTTATATATATATAAATATACTTTAAGGGGTTGGGGATTTAGCTCAGTGGTAGAGTGCTTGCCTAGCAAGCACAAGGCCCTGGGTTCAGTCCTCAGCTCCGGGGGGAGGGGGGGAGGACTTTAAAAGATGTGAACTCCAAGAATACCTGTGACTAACAGCAACATCACTAAGCTGTTCTAAATCTAGCACACTGAATGGATAAGTGGCCTTGTTTTAGAGCTTGCAGCAATATATTTTAAATTGAGTGTCTGTTCTCACGGTTCAACAACAAGAAGATATCAAACACCCTACTGATATGGCACATGGTATGAAGATTGTCACCTTAGTCATTTAGCATGGGAAAGACCAAGAGATTTGGAGTAGTAAAGCCAAAAAGTGACTCAATAAAAAGCAGACATATTTGTGTAAGTTACCACTACAGGGTAGAGAGGTAAAAGAAAAATAGAAGACAAATGGGTGGAAAGAGCCTAAAGAAGCTATATATCATATGTGTGTGTGTGTGTGTGTGTGTGTGTGTGTGTGTGTGTGTGTGTGTTTAAATATAATTTTGGCATTTAAAACAAGCTACTTTCATGAAGAGAAATAAAAGTACTGTTGTTTTCATGCCTAGGTACAGACAGGTGATACAATGTCAATCATAAGAAGTATAATTAGAGATATAACTATTTATTAATGCCAATAATATTAATAATCAAATTATTTGCATAGTAATGTAGTAATACACATATAAATAATAACTGTTTCCACAAGAATGAAGATGAATTCTCTTTATGAGATGCTTATTTGAAATGCAAAAATGTGATAACTACAAGCCAGATATTTATAATTAGGTAAAATCATAAATACAGCATATAATTTTTTAATGCACTCAACCCCTCATCATATTTATTCACAAAGGAGAAACAAACTGAAGCCACAATAGCAGAAGGAATATATTTACAAAGAGTTATGTCAAATACATGCACCAATGAAATAATTCAAGAATAGCCTAGAAATTTTCACACACTTAAACAATGCTATAGAACTCTATAATCACTTCTTTTATAATGACATATATATATATATATATATATATATATATATATATATATATATATATATATAATTACTGACTGGACATCATTCTACACAATAACAAAGTGGGAAGATTGCAAGTCAATCTGTGACTCTAGGACACAAAGTATGTTTTACAGGTAAATGGAGAAAAACTATAACTATTATGTTGAAATGGCCCCAAATTTTGTCCCTTCAGAGCACAGGTTGTTTTACAGCACCCATATGGTAGCTACAACCATCTTTAACTCCAGTGCTAGGAGATGGAATGTCCTCTTCCAGACTCCCTGTGCATCAGGCACACACATGGTAGTGCATCTACAGTAATATAGGCAAAACACACACATATAAAAAAAAATCTATAAACTAGAAGAATGTTTATGCCTTAGTGTGATATTATGTTCATTGAAATACATACATATGTCTTCCTATTGCCTGTGTATTTTTATTATATGAACGATTTATGAGCTGAAACAGCCTCCTGATGAATTTAGTATATCCCATAAACAAGTAAAATAATGATTTATGCATCAAATTCTAAGACACTATGTTCTCAGTAACTCTGTGGTATATCTTTTGAAGTTACTCTACAATGTCCTGACTGTTGAAGTAACTATCTACTTGAAATTATCCAGGTCTTCTTTTATTTGTAATGGACATGGTTTGTCATAGAAAAAGTTTCCTGTGAATGACTCTCAGGAGAGCATTTTTCACATCTTTGTTCCTCAGACTGTAAATCAGTGGGTTTAGCATTGGAATGACAATGGTGTAGAATACAGAAGCCACTTGTGCCTGGGTGAGGGATGATGTGTTATCAGGTTGCAAATATGTGAAAATCAAGGAGCCATAGAAGACAGTGACCCCTGTGAGGTGGGAGGCACAGGTAGAAAAGGCCTTCCACCTGCCAGCAGCTGATGGGATCCTGAGGATGGCCGAGATGATGATGAGGTAAGTGGAAACAATGATGAGGAGAGAACTGAGGAGTGTGAACCCAGCTAGAACAAAGATCACAAGTTCTGTGCTGAAGGCATCTACACAGGACAGAGCTAAAAGAGCTGTGGTGTCACAAAAGAAATGATTGATGTAGGAATCACAGAATGGCAAACTGCTTATCACACAGATGGATATCAGAGAGTTTGTGAATCCAATTGTGTATGGTATCACTCCCAGCCAGTTACACACCTTCTGGGACATAATCACAGAATATAGCAAGGGATTGCAGATTGCCACATAGCGATCATAGGCCATGGATCCCAGAAGAAAACACTCACTACACACCAAACCAACAAAGAAGTACATTTGAACAAAGCAGCCTACAAAGGATATTGATTTCTGTGTGGACTGGAAATTGACCAGTGCCTTGGGTGTTACAGTGGAGGAATAAAATATGTCAATGAATGCTAAATTACTGAGAAAAAAGTACATAGGTGTGTGAAGCTGGGTGTCAATTCTGATTAACATGATTAATCCAAGATTGCCCAACACAGTGAATAAATAGATGAAAAGGAATATTAAGAACAGACTGACTTGTAATTCTGGATGATCGGAAAATCCACTGAGCATGAAGAGTGTCACTTCTGTGAAATTATTCTCTGTCATTTCTGATAACTCAACCATTGATTTAACCTTGAATAAATAGTAAGAAAAGTTTAAAAAGACACTCAAGACAAAAGGTCTATGAATCAGTGTAGGCTTGGCCTCCAGCAACAAGAACAAAATCAATAGGTAGTAAATGTTGAAAGACAATACGGTTTTATTATTTTTAATTTAATTTAACTTTTTGTTTGTTTGTATGTGCATGTACCTGAAATCAGGTACCTGTAGAGGCCAGGGGACTGTTGGAAATCTGGGAGTTGAAGTTACATGATGTGAGCTGTCTGATGTGGGTGATGTTCACCAAACTCCAGTCCTCTGTAGGAGAAGCAGGTACTCTTAGCCTCTAACATACATCTCCAGGCTTTGACTTAGTTTTAGAGAAAATGACAAATGCAAATGGATATTGAAATGAATGATTATATAGAATTTTGAATTCTCTAAGACATCTTGTCTATGATAGCTACAAGATGCTCCTGCTAAATTACACTATCATCTATCAAACACTGGCACAAAAGTTTACCCCTATCAATTTATTTATTGGAATCAATCATTCAATACATTTTTTTAAGTATTAGGAAATATAAAGCCTACTTAGAAACTGTAATTCATGTATCTAATTATAATTTCATATTATATTCATAATTTTTTAACATCTGGCTTACAAGTTAAGGACAAGATGAACACATCTAATAGTGTCTCAGACTCAGTACATTTCAGTTAGTTTTCATGTTAGAAAACTATAAATATCTAACTCACATTTCATTTTCATAAAACAATGGTTCATGTTACTCTGTTTTCTGTCACTTATCCTTTTTGTTGATGGTTTCAGATGCTGCAGACTTTAATGTATAACATAGTTCCAATTCCTTCACCCAAGAATGTAGAGAACATGACTATACTCAACTCACAACACACATGACATCAGGAACAAGTCCTTTGTTTGAGAGTAGTTCCCAAAGCAATGATGAAAAGTCTGAAAACAAATATTTAAACCAAAACATTATAAAGTGATGTCATGAAAACAGAAGTTACTTTTTTTATGCACTGACAAGTACATAAGTAAAAATGAAAGAAAAATGCACAGTTAAAGCAAATTTGTTTTTTATATTTAGCACATCATGCCAAAGGGACTTGAATCCTATTGTGTGTACATAATCATTTAATGTGTCTCATGTCCACAAAAGTTCCTATATATTCATTTGCTTATTTAATAAGAAATTGTGCAATGACCCCATATTCACTTGTCTGTCACTAAAATAACTTTTTTAAGACCTACTGGAACATGAAAATTTGTAAATGGAAAAAGTAATCTAATATACAATAGGCATTATATATATAATATATATATATATATATAGCTATATCAACAGACATACTTGCTCAAGTATCATGGAAAGATGATGATGCTTATATAGACTTGCACAAAAAGTCTATTTCTCTTTCTGTACCCATCCATTTACTTTTAATATCTATTACTTTTACCTTCTTTGATGCTCTGAGTTCCATGACTCATCGAAGCAGTGCTTTGGTTCTGTGATTATTAGTTTTACTGCTGAAAGACTATGTAGCAGAAAGTTATTTTCATCTATTGAGAACCCTTATATGTATCTTGATATTGATAACTGTTAGTGTATTTGATACTATTATACCTCTTATTGTTATGTTTAATTACCTTGCCCTGATGAAGCAGAAATAAAAACTAAATCAACTGTCATTTATTTTATATAACTTCCTTCAAATTAAAAGTCCTTATTTTTCCTCAAACCTTTATTTATATTCAAAATATTTAATTAGTAGCATCATTTCTAAGAAGAAATGCAATGGAGACTTCTTATATATAAACCTCTTTAAACTCTTAAGATCACATAATAAAGGAGCTTGACAATTGCCACATTTGATCTCTTGAGGTTTATGTTTTAATTGTACTCTAAGGTTTGAATCTAAATTGAAGGAAGTATCTCCAATGGAGACATAATTACAACATGAGATTTTGATTTCACTAGTCTGCTTGTGATATTTAAAATCCAGGATTGAGCAACACTATAATATCAACACTGTGGGCTTTTTATTTTATCTTTAGAATAGGTTAATTATATTCACACATTCACATTTTTGATAATTTTAAGATTTAATATGAAAATAAGGCTGATATAAATAATGTAAATATTTTTAAAACGTGAGTCTGATTGTATCAACAGGTATACCTTTGTGCCCATGTGAGAATGTCTTCATCTCTCTGATCCTTGGTGTCTATAATTGCCCAGTGGCAACACAGACATGTACTTTGCTTCTCTTTGAAAATTACATTTGATGATATATCATAGATGAGGCATCTTGCAGAATGTTGAGACTAAAACCGATATTCAATGACTGACCTCTTCAAGCCTTTATCTAAATGGGTTATAAAATGTTTTATATTTATGCATGAATACTTACTACACTGTTTTTCCAAGTGTGATAATTACAATCATGAAAAAAAAATCACAGTGTCTGTCAATTATAAAATAAAGCACTACAAAGATTTAAAAATGAATTATTTTTAGCTAAATAACTAGAAGCAATGTTCTAAGACTCAAAACTATGACTTACCTCTACGTAGGGAGAGTTTTTGATCTTACCAGTATTGGTCCAAGTAGTTATCTTAAAGTCATGATTGTATTTATTATACCATGGAGAATACAGTCCCACATTTCACAGAGCTCAGAGCCTTAGTCCTTCTTCTTCTTCTTCTTCTTCTTCTTCTTCTTCTTCTTCTTCTTCTTCTTCTTCTTCTTCTTCTTCTTCTTCTTTTTTGCATAAGGATATTTGTGCTTTAATTTTAAATATCAGGCATGGGTTTTCCTGTCCTCCCCCATCATTCCCCCGCCCCCACCTTCCCTCGATCCCCAACCCCCCATCCCCTCTCCTCCTGGGCAAAGACTCCCCTGGGGTTTCAGCTCAACCCAGTAGATTCAGTGCAGGCAGTTCCAGTCCCCTCCTTCCAGGCTGAGCAAAGTTTCCCCACATAAACTCCATGTTCCGAATAGCCAGCTCATGGACTAAGGACAGTTCCTGGACCCACTGCCTGGGTGCCTCCCAAATTGTCTCACTTATCCAGAGGGCCTGTTCCAGTTGGAGTCTCCAAAGCTTTTAGTTCATAATTCATGTGTTTCCATTAGTTTGGCTATTTTTTTTTTTTTTGCAGGACAGGTTCCTTTTATTTCCTTTTTTTTCTTTATTATTATGTGTTTTAAATTTTATACATCAGCCATGGGTTCCCCTGTCCTCCCCCTCCCGCCCCCACCCCCACCTTCCCCTGAGCCCCTCCCCTCCATTCCCATGCCCTCCAGGATCAAGGCACCCCTGGGGATTCATTTAAACCTGGTGGATTCAGTACAGGCATGTCCTGTCACCTCCTTCTAGACTGAGAAAGTGTCCCTGTGTAAGCCCAGGGTTTCAAACAGCCAGCTCATGCACTAAGGACAGATCCTCATCCCACATCCCAGCTGAATCAAGAACAGAAAGGGAGAACAAGGAATAACAGACCATGATAAATGAAGACCACATGAGAACAGTCTGTGGGACCAGGATCTGTCCTTAGTTTGGCTGTTTGTCCCAGTGATTTTTCCAGTCTTGGTCTCAACAATTCTCACTCATACAATCCCTCCTCTTTCTCGACAATTAGACTACTGGAGCTCCACCTGGGGCCTGGCTGAGGATCTCTGCATCCACTTCCATCAGTTATTGGATAAGAGTTACAGCACGACTGTTAGGGTGTTTGGACATCTGATCACCTGACTAGGTCAGATCAGACTTTCTCTCAACTATGGCCAGCAGTCTACAGAGGATGAATCATTGTGGATTTCTGGAGACCTCTCCAGCACTCTGCCTATTCCTGTTCTCACGTGGTTTTCATTTATCATTGTCAGTTATTCCTTGTTCTCCCTTTCTGTTCTTGATTCAGCTGGGATCTCCTGCTCCCCTAAGCTCACTTTCCCTTGAACCTTGCCCTTCATTACCCCCACTCATCTCCAGGTTGTTCGTGTAGATCTAATCCATTTCTCTGTAATTGGGGAATCCTAGTGACTTTCTTGGGGTCCTGTTTTCTATGTAGTCTCCCTAGAGTTGTGAGTAGCAGTCTAGTCATCTTTGTTTTACATCTAGTATCCTCCTATGAGTGAGTACATACCATGTTTGTCTTTCTGAGACTGGGTTACCTCACTCAGGATGATTATATCTAGATCCATCCATTTGCCTACAAACATCATGATGTCATTGTTTTTCTCTGCTGAGTAGTACTCCATTGTGTATATATACCACATTTTCTTTATCCATTCTTCAGTTGAAGTGCATCTAGGGTGTTTCCAGGTTCTGGCTATTACAAACTAAGCTGATATGAACATATCTGAGTAAATGCTCTTGTTTTCTGTCAGATGTGGGGTTGGTGAAGAACTTTTCCCATTCTGTAGGCTGTCGCTTTGTCTTGTTGGCTGTGTCCTTTGCTCTACAAAAGCTTCTCAATTTCAATGGGTCCCATTGATTGATTCTTTCTCTCAGTGTCTGTGCTACTGGTGTTATAGTTAGGAAGTGATCTCTGGTGCCAATGCATTCAAGACAACTTCCTCGTTTCTTTTCTATCAGATTCACAGTAACTGGATTTATGTTGAGGTCTTTGATCCACTTGGACTTAAGTTTTGCACATGGTGACAGATATGGATATATTTGCAGCTTTCTACACATTGACATCCAGTTATGCCAGCAACATTTGTTGAAGATACTTTCTTTTTTCCATTGTACAGTTTTGGCTTCTTTGTCAAAAATTATATGTTCATAGGTATGCAGATTAATGTCAGGGTCTTCAGTTCGATTCCATTGGTCCACATGTCAGATTTTATGCCAGTATCAAATTGTTTTTATTATGGTAGCTCTATAGTAGAGCTTGAGGTCAGGGATCATGATGCCCCCAGAGGTTGTTTTACTGTACAGGATTCTTTTGGCTATCCTGGGTTTTTTGTTTTTCCATATGAAGTTTAGTATTATTCTTTCCAGATCTGTGAAGAATTGTGTTGATAATTTGGTGGGGATTGCATTGAATCTGTAGATTGCTTTTGGTAAGATCGCCATTTTTCCTGTGTTAATCCTGCCTATCCATGAGCATGGGAGATATTTCCATTTTCTGACATCTTCTTCAATTTCTTTTTTCAGGGACTTAAAGTTCTTGTCATATAGGTCCTTCACATGCTTAGTTAGTGTAACCCCAAGGTATTTTATATCATTTGTGGCTATTGTAAAGGGTGATGTATGTCTGATTCCCTTCTCAGCCTGTTTGTCTATTGTATATAGGAGGGCTACAGAATTTTGAGTTTATCTTGTATCCTGCCATGTTGCTGAAGGTTTTTATTAGCTGTATCAGCTCCTTGGTTGAACTTTTGGGGTCCCTCATGTATACTATCATGTCATCGGCAAATAGGGAGAGCTTGATTTCTCCTTTTCCAATTTGTATCCCCTTCATCTCCTTAGGTTGTCTTATTGCTCTGGCTAGAACTTCAAGTACTATGTTGAATAAGTATGGGCAGAGCAGACACCACAGCCAACAAGACAAAGTGACAGCCTACAGAATGGGAAAAGGTCTTCACCAACCCCACATCTGACAGAAAACTGATATCTAGAATATATAAAGTACTCAAGAAATTAGACATCAAAATGCCCAACAGTCCAATTAAGAAATGGGATATAGAACTAAACAGAAAATTCTCCACAGAGAAAGTTCAAATGGCTGAAAGACATTTAAAGAAATGCTCAACATCCCTAATTACCCGGGAAATGCAAATCAAAACGACTCTGAGATACCACCTTATACCTGTCAGAATGGCTAAGATAAAAAAAAAAAAACCACAGAAGACAGCTTATGCTAGAGACGATGTGGAACAAGGGAAACTCTCCTCCACTGCTGGTGGTAATGCCAGCTTGTACAGTGACTTTGGAAATCAATATGGCGCTTCCTTAGAAAATTGGGAATCCATCTCTCCCAAAACCCAGCTATAGCACTTGGGCATATACCCAAGGAATGCTCAATAACATCACAAGGGCATTTGCTCAGCTATGTTCATATCAGCATTGTTTGTAATAGCCAGAACCTGGAAACAACCTACATGCCCTTCAACTGAAGAATGGATAAAGAAAATATGGTACATATACACAATGGAGTACTACTCAGCAGAGAAAAACAATGACATCATGATGTTTGTAGGCAAATGGATGGATCTAGATATAATCATCCTGAGTGAGGTAACCCAGTCTCAGAAAGACAAACATGGTATGCACTCACTCATAGGAGGATACTAGATGTAAAACAAAGATGACTTTACTGCTACACAACTCCAGGTATGCTACCTCGAAAATGGGACTCTAGGAAAGACCCAGAGATCACCCAATGACAGAGAAATGTATGAGATCTACATGAACAACCTCAACGACAGTGGGAGTGATGAAGGGCAAGGTTCAAGGGAAAGAGAGCTTAGGGGAGCAGGAGATCCCAGCTGAATCAAGAACAGAAAGGGAGAACAAGGAATAACTGACAATGATAAATAAAGACCACATGAGGACAGGAATAGGCAGAGTGCTGGAGATTTCCCTAGAAATCCACAATGATATATCCTCTGTAGACTGCTGGCAATGGTTGACCGAAATCCTGATCTGACCTAGTCTTGTGATCAGAAGACTAAACACCCTAGCAGTCGACTTGGAACTCTCATCCAATAACTGATGGAAGTGGATGCAGAGATCCTCAGCCAGGCCCCAGGTGGAGCTCCAAGTGTCCCATGGTCGAGAAAGAGGAGGGACTGCAAGAATGTGAATTGTTGAATCCAAGATTGCAAAAAGCACAAGGACAAATAGCCAATCCAAAGAAAGCACATGAATTATGAACCAAAGGCTGTGGAGCCCCTAGCTAGATCAGGCCCTCTGGATAAGTGAGACAATTTAATAGCTTGATCTATTTGAGAGGCACCCAGGCTTTGGGACCAGGACCTGTCCTTAGTGCATGAGGGGGCTGTTTGGAACCTTGGGCTTACACAGGGACACATGCTCAGCCTGGATGGAGGGGACTGGACCTGCCTGTACTGAATCCACCAGGTTTAAATGAATCCCCAGGGGTGTCTTGGTCCTGGAGGACATGGGAATGGAGGGGAGGGGCTAGGGAGAAGGTGGGTTTGGGGGCGGGAGGGGGGAGGACAGGGGAACCCATGGCTGATGTATAAAGTTAAAACACATAATTAAAAAAACAAATATAATAAGTAAAAAAGGAGAAAAAAACACATTCATGCAAAATAAATAAAGTGAACTGGAACATCTAAAAAAACAAAAAAACAAAAAACAAAAAAAACCCAATAAATAAATAAATAAATAAATAATAAGAAAAACAAATTGCAGCTCAAAATTTATTTTCTTTATAATATCTAATTTACAAGTGCCTAAATTGCAAATAAAAATTGTGTAAAACTTGTATTTTTGTTGGTATGTGGACAAATATTTGGAATGTTGTAACATGAATCCTAAAAGGTCTTATTACTGAAAACAAACCCTACACTAAACTGCTAAAAATAAAGTGGAAACTAATATGAATAAAGAAATGTAGGAGGAATGCAATATTTTCAGTAACATTAACAAGAATGTTATTAGAGATACAAAAATCCTTGAAGTTTTTCCTTGAGAACAATGATTATAGAAGAAAAAAAAAAAGATTCAAGTTATCCATTACATTGGAATCCACAATAATTGATTGTGGAAGAGCAACAATACCAGGAGAAAGACATTCTAAGAATAAACATTAGCAGCTGGATAAGTGAAAATTCATTGGCACATTTAAAATTTGATGTTTATTTATCTGTATACACTAATATTTGAGCTTTTTATTGTTCTAGAAACATGAACACAGTTGTGGGTTTTTTGTGGTTTGTTTGATTTTACAAGCTTACAATCACCATTTGAATTATGTATTCCAAATCTGTCATGCTGAGGGTTTGCATGTCCAGGATGTGCTCTCCTGGTGTTGTCTAGACATGGCAGTAATGGGAAATGAAGATTTAAATGCTCTTTCAAGCAAGCCAAAAATTAACATGCAAATATAAGCAATACTTAGTTCTGAGTTACAACTTGTTTTTAAAATAAAATGGCATTTCAGAAAACTATATTATTTGAGGAAGATGTTAAATTCTGATTTTTGGTGAGTTTCAGTATACTCAGATAAGTGAAGATATTTGTATTGGCGTGCAATACTTCTGTTCGACTAAAGGGTATAAAGTTTCCACAAAGGGGAAAATAAAAACTAAATATTCCAATTTTCATTATTCTAAATGAAAGATGGTATAGGAGAAATATAAAATAAGTGCTATTTATAGATGTTGACTAGGAGAAGGCTTATTTATAAGCACATAATAGTATGTCTTTGATTTTCATCTCTCAGAGTTTTGTCATGTCTGACCTGTAATCTGTGCTCACATCCTTTGACCTGATTTGTTTCATCAGTAAAACTGTCTACTGTAACAAAGAAATGTAGAGTTTGCTATGTCACCAGTTTTCCTTAATTATTACTATTTATTCTTATTCTCCTCTTCCTGTCTGTTCTTAAAGAAAAGTGACAATCCTATTTTAAAATAGTCAATGATGGAAAATAGAGTTAATCAATTATAGAGGATATTAGATTTTTTTCAGAACCATCATTTGAGAATGAAAATTAGATATCAGTGACATGAAACAATTTAAGGGAAGACTTCTGAGATTCTGCAAGGAAAAAAAAAACTGTCAGAGTGTTTGTACCTGTACTAAAGGCAGACGTTTGTGAAAACAAGCATGATGAAAATTCATTCTTTGTGGCATCTTCACACAAGGAAAGACAGAAACTACCATGAGTCTTTTCCATGTGGGGTTTTATTGTTAGAAAACAAGACAGACAAGTGCAGTGGTCATGGCATGAAACAAACACTGTGAAAGCTTCTTACCTGCTATTAGTGTTGCACTAAATGCCACTTGTTTTTTCACATACAATTTTCCCTCTCCTGTCTCCCCTTGTGCCTTGAAACTGGGTATACAGAATTGTGTACATAATTATTGAGAAAGTGGAACTTTTCATGAGTTTCAAATTAATGCAGAAATAAGCCCTCATTTATGTCCCATCAGTAAACTCAATGTAATTCTTGGAACTACTCACATCTCCCCAAAAGGAACTTGCATTTTAGAAGGGGGCTAGTTTGAAAAAGAATGGTTCCTGTGGTATTGGGAAAGGTCAATCTTATTATATTGTATATTATATATAGAAGGGCAATGTATATAATATTCACATATAAGGCATGTATGTGCCATGCTTAATATAAGATAATGAAAACACAGCGAATAATTAATTAATGCTAATAAAAGCATTAAAAATTAAAAACCTACCATGAATGTATGTTTGAACAAAAATTGCTTTCAAAATTTCTTACTTGCCCCTGCTTGAAACACTGTAGGCATTTAACCACATCTTAGTCTATAGAATAAAGAAGCATGCCTTAGACATCTCTGTCTGGAAATCCATAATCACTGAGAAAACACTTTTCTCTTAATCATTCTTCTCATGGCTTCTTTGGCCTCTTTGTTTCTCACGCTATATATCAAAAGATTCAGTATTGGCAGCAAAAGAGTGTAAAACACAGATAGGATTTTTTCTGTATCCTGCGGAAAGCTTGAGCTGGTTCCCATGTAAGTCGATATCACAGTTCCATAGAAGAGTGTTACTACAGTTAAGTGGGAGGCACATGTGGATAGAGCTTTATAACTTCCCCGGGCAGAATGTATTTTCAGGACAGTGATAAGAATCCCTAGATAGGAGCCGACTACTATCAAAAACGTCGTTACGGATGTAGTCCCAGAAAGAACAAGGAATAAAATTTCACTGTGGCGAGTATCTGAGCAGGAGAGCTGAAAGAGCAATGGAATATCACAGAAATAGTGGTCAACGGCGTTGGGCCCACAGAAAGTCAGATTGAGAAGGCTTCTCAGGTGGATGAGTGAGTTGACACAGCCCAGCAAGTAAGAGGCAGCCACCAGATAGATGCAAAAGGTGGGGGTCATGAGTCCCCTATAGTGAAGTGGACTGCAGATGGCAAGATACCGATCATAGGCCATTGCAGCCAAGAGGAAGCATTCTGCAGTCAGAAACATGTTGACGAAGGAATACTGTAGGAGGCAGCCGTGGTACGAGATGGTTTTTTGATCTATCAAGTAGTTTATCAGCATTTTAGGAAGAAAGACTGATGAATAGCAGAAATCCAAGAAAGCCAAGTGGCTAAGAAAAAAGTACTTGGGGGAATGAAGCTGAGAAGTAGCTAAAATTATTATGATAACCCACAAATTGCCTACAAGAGTAATGACATAGATTAAGAGAAACAGCACAAAGAGTACAGTATTCAGCAGAGGGTCGTCAGTCAGGCCTAGGAGGATAAATTCACTTATCACACTCAAATTTCTGTCAGCCATTGATGTGATTCCTTTATGAGAGATCTGCAAAGAACCAGTGGAAAAAAGAAATGACCAGAGAGTATAGTTTACAGTCATGAAATCATTCTCTTGGCATCTTCTAAGAACTTCAAAGTTTTCATTATCAACTATAATAATCCAAATCAAATTCAAATTAGCAAAGTCTGAAAAGTCAGCTTTTAAAAACATTTTCCTTGACTCTCATCAAGGAATTAAAATTACCATTATGTGTCACATGAAGGAAGACATGTGGAGAAAGCGCAATACTCATTGAAAGACACAATAAGAATCAAGTCTTTACTTTTTTTTTCCCAGTAGAGAGTTTAGTCAGTGGGTCATTGGTAACAGAATATTCTAAATTGCCAGAATGAATAAAATGGACTACACCTTCAAGGGGTTAGTACCTACTATAGAAGAATAAAACTAGCAAGCAAACAAAATTCTCTCAGCATTTAATATATAGGTTAAGATTTTGAAAAAAAAATGTTCTCTATTCAATTTAGGCAAGTTAAACAGTAAAATACCATATAAATGTATAAAATATATTGTATTTACATATATATTTTATAAGTGTAAAGAGACACAGACAATAACATCTAATTTAATGTAGAGTGAATAATAAAGGAAAATGAGACTCAGAGTCTGGATTATGAAACGAAAAGAAATTATCATAGTGAGATATGTTTCCTTCAGGTAACTTGTTCCACTGTTCCACAAAATTAGTCTTTGATGCAGTAAATAGCACTTACCATAAATGCTCTGATTTTCTGCAGTGTTTACTCTTCAGTGTGGATTTGAAAACAGCAGATATTTTGTTCACAAGGTGTTGATTTTTTCTTCTTTCTTTTAATCTCTGAAGCCAGGTAGACAAATCAATTTTAAGAAAGAATGTGTATATCTATGACCCAATTGATGACTTATATATTTAGCTTTTAATTCACCAAAGTTAGATAATTAAGCCAATTTGATTTTAAGATATGACTTCAAATTAACAGCATTTGTTGATTTATAACATACTTAGAAAGTGGGAAAGCAATGCTTATGGGAAATTCTTAACAAAGAAATTTTAGGAATATATAATATGCCGAGATACAAGGATTTTCAGTAAGACAAATGTAAAGAATATTTCACATAAATTTTATAGGAAACCTCATTTTATCCAAACATTTATAAATATTATTTTCCACAAACAATGTACCCAGATAAACTGAGAAAGAACTTTCCCTAACTTTTGAAATGAGGTAAAGGATGATAAGGTAGGGGCTCATATTTTAAGCCAGCCATTAAACAACAAGGCAAATATTGCAAATTAGCATTGACTTTCTGTACTTTCCTGAAACTGCAATAAAATTATGGCTGGTTTTCTACCAGAGCACTCAGATTTGTATAATCAAGTAGATCTATCTATAAACTTATCTCATTGGTAAGTTGTGCATGTCATCTAGAAACATCTGGAAAATTGTTATACCTAACATAAGAAGCCCAGATATTCATTGCTGGTAGATGCCTAACAAATGCAGAAAAAAAAGAAAAAATAAGCATGTGTTGAGTAGCTTCACAATAGCATTTTGGATTAATCTATTTTAAAAATATTTTTTGGTTTAATAGTGTTCAGCATTTTCTCTTAATGAGTTTTATTTTAAGAAAACTGAATTTATGATAATTCCTATGTTTTTGTTCAACTTGGTGATTTCATGAATGATTTTTAAATTTACTTAATTGCAATTTTGTCTAAACTGCTTTCTTTTCTCTTTTGCTCAAAATAAGTTATATTCACTAAATTTATATTAGAGTCTAAAACGTTTTTCTGATAATGAAGGAAAAAATTTAGTTTATTGTTCTTTTACTCAAATTAACAAACATCAGCATTTTATAGGAATCCTTCTAGATTTGAAAACATTTGAACTTGCAAAAATAAAACTATACACCACCAAGCACATGTATCTGAAAAAATGTAGAACATGCCTACAGTGTGTCTTAGGAGTAACCATTGACTGTTGCCTTTTCCTGACTCCATTTCCTGAACTTCATGATCAAAAGGACTAGCACCATGTGACCTTGCAACACTTTATATTCATGTGTTGGGGACATTGCTCATTTTGAAAGTTATTTATAAGTGCTGTTCTGTAATAAGTAAGCAGGTTGCCTACCTGGTGTGAAGAAGCAGAATAGGTCCATCTCTAAATTTCCTTACTGTTGAGTTTATATTTGGCTCTTTGCCCTTGGAGGATGGAATCTCCAGGGTACTGTAAACACTGGGATTCATTAAAAATGCTTCAGGTAGCCCTGAGGAAGTTAAGGACTTTGCTATGTTTCAAAAAATGAAGCACTAAAAGAAAAGAGAAACAGGAAAAAATATTTTCTATTTTGAAATTATAATTTATCTATTTTATAAGTGAAAATTACATATTATATATATATATATACATATAATATACATATAAAAATTACATATTATATATATATATATATATATAATGTGAAAGCAGAAAAGATTTGGATATGATTTAATGTGAAGTGTGTATGTGTAGTTATGTTCCTCTGTCTATTTTCATATAGTAGATACTGTATGATTTTTATAATATAGGCAATTAGGAAATTTGTATACATTTCTAAATCAACATTTCTGTCACTTTGGAACAATGAGTAGCTAGAATAATTGAATAATGGATTAAAAATATTTAAACAGTTCAATGCAAGCTTTAATGGTATTCTAAATATTATTAACTAAAGAGTAATGTGCATAATTAGTGTAACTCATATATCATTGAAAAACCAAACAAAATAAGTAAATAAACAACTGCTTACAAAAGTGGCAGTAAACTTATAATAATGACTTCGGTATCTACAATAATTTAAACAATCTAATATAAGGTGAATAATATTATTGGTTTTGCTAAAATGGTTATTTTTTTCAGGTAAAAATGTCAAAAAATGTGTCTCCTTACTATATGCTTGCTATGTTCTGGGCACTCATGGCAGGGTCTTTAATCAACATGCAATTCCATTTCAATATTCTTTGTTTATTTATATATCTGAATTACATTTCTTCCTTTTCTTTCCTCACTTCAAAAACTTTGCATATACCCTCCCTGTTTTCCCTCAAACTCATGGCCTCTTTTTCCCTCAGTTGTTATTGCATACATATATGCTTTTTTGTATATACATACATCTTCCCAAATATAACCCATTGAGTCCATATAATGTTATCTGTATGTATGTTTTCAAGGCTGACTATTTGGCACTGGACAACTGGTTGATGTTCTCTTGCCTTAGGAAAAGCACATCTCAGACGAGCACATCTCCATCTCTGAACTTTTCTCAGGTGCTTGAGGATTTTTGTCTAGATTTGAGGCCTCAAGGGCTTTTCCACAACCAGTTTGGCATGTCCATTTTTATTGTCCTTGTCGAGCTCATGTTTAAGCAGTCATGTTGGTAAGACTTTATGTGTGTAGCTTCTTTTTATTTTTTTGGTTTTTCTAGACAGGGTTTCTCTGTGTAGCTTTGTGCCTGTCCTGGATCTCACTCTGTAGACCAGGCTGGCCTCAAACTCACAAAGATCCGCCTGGCTCTGCCTCCCAAGTGCTGGGATTAAAGGTGTGCGCCACCACTGCCCGGCAGGTGTAGCTTCTTACACACCTAGGAGACACAATCTCCCAACACACTTTCTGATCTTCTGGTACTATAATCTTTCTGTCCCCACTTGCACAATGTTCCCTGAGCCTTAGGTATTGTAGTGCTTTGTAGATGTTTCCACTGGGACTTGGCTTCACAGCTCTACATACTGTTTGGCTTTATTTTTCTGTAGCAGTCTCCTGCTGCTGCCAAGAGGCACTTCCTTGATGGGTCAATATTGCATTTACCTTTTATATAGATGGTTGTTAATGATTGTGACGGTTTAGTAAACTGCTGCTTGTATATTCTTTCCAATAACTGTGATTATACCACCACTGAATAGTTAGTTGTTTCCATGGTATCAGTTTTATTTTGAGCAGCCATTAAGTCCAATCGCACAGCTGTTAGTTACCACTAAAGTATGTGTGTCAGCATTCAGACCCACTTCTTGGAACCCTGGCCAATAAGCAGGTAATACCCTGGCCCACCGTCCAAGAAAACTTCTCCCCCGCTCCCCTTTCTTTCTCTCTATTCCCATGAGGTGTGCACCAACTCCTCCTTCTCTCTCTCTGTTTCCCTCCCTCCTGCCCTCCCTCTCTTCTTCCTCTTTCTCCTCTTCTCCCTCCTCCCTTCCCCCACAAATAAACTTTCCACATGGATGCCGTGCCTGCATGGTATAACTTTTCAGCCCTCTATGCCATGGTCTGTGCCATGTCTGCATGGCATGTCTTCTTCACCCACCAGGGCACTTGGCCCAACCTACGAAGGCCTCATGTGTGCTGTTCCATAACAATGTGTATTGGTGAAATTATTAAGGCCACTCCACATAGTTAAAAGGGAGGTTTATTTTGTGGGGTAACTTACAAATGAAGGGATAGGTTGTAGGGTCTGGCAAAGGTATAGCTCAGACCGGCAGTGCTCTCTGGAGACCTCTGTTCAGTCTACCTCCTGCGTTCAGCATCCCAGAACCAAGAGAGAGCCCTCCTCCCGATCCTGGGTCTTCCGCTTTCTCCTCTGCCCTGCCTTGTGGACATGACCATTACCGAAGCCTCAGTGGGGGTTGGAACTTCCAGGCCAATGCTGGGATGGCTACCCACTACATCTCCCCCTTTTGTCTAAATAAGAAAGTTCTAACCTAATACAAGACTATATACAAAGAGATGGTTATCAAATATTGTCCAGGAGTAATGAGGGATAATGACCTAGATAAGTTGGAATTACATTAAGTGCAAACAATATCAAGCATAAAACACATAGTAAAATTCAGGGAAGTCTAGAGCATGGGTAGGTGGCATGTTACAAAGATCATTCCAAAAGGTGTCCTATCCTAAAGAACTTGAGTCTAATACTTAATATATTCTATATAAGATATTATATATGTATGTATATATATATATATATATATATATATATACATACACTAAGTTGTAACTATAATTGCTAGTCTTCAACCTCATCAAAGACCTGAGAAGGAATATAATAAGACCTGAGAAATGGGAGAAGGATGCAAGCAACTTTCGGGAGTCTTGCAAGAGTAGACAGAGACAGCTGGCAGCCTGGACAGTCACCTAATGTTTTTCAGCATCATTGGTGCATTCAAATTGGCTATAGGCCTACAGTATCTGACAGGCCATTTTCAGGTTTAGGTACCCACCAGCTGGGGAGGAGGCTGAGGGAGGGAGCCCTCTAGGCCTTTGGAATTTGCCCCACGTGAGTGCCAGATATTGGTGAAATTATTAAGGCCACTCCACATAGTTAAAAGGGAGGTTTATTTTGTGGGGTAACTTACAAATGAAGGGATAGATTGTAGGGTCTGGCAAAGGTATGGCGAAGTCTGGTGGTGTTCTCTAGAGAACTCTGCTCTGTCT
The DNA here is from genome assembly GCF_903995425.1 of Onychomys torridus. Classification (NCBI taxonomy): domain Eukaryota; kingdom Metazoa; phylum Chordata; class Mammalia; order Rodentia; family Cricetidae; genus Onychomys; species Onychomys torridus. The sequence goes on from NC_050446.1 coordinate 63,174,739, forward strand.
ACCTCCTGTGTCCAGCATCCCAGAACCAAGAGAGAGCCCTCCTCCTGATCCTGGGTCTTCTGCTTCCTCCTCCACCCTGCCTTGTGGGCTTGACCATTACCAAAGCCTCAGTGGGAGTTGGAACTTCCAGGCCAATGTTGGGATGGCTACCCACTACAAATGTGTGCCATTATTTCACCCATAGGTTTATCATACAACATTTTTGGTTGATGTGGTTTATAGCCATCATGGTAGGTGAGACTGTGAGTTACTTATATCCTTTGCATGTTTGCATAGTGCCTTTGATACCATGAAGCTGTTTCTCAGGGAGTAGGCAGTACTTTCAGTTATACTGCTGTTTTCTCTGGTTCCTGTTTTTGATGTGTATGGTGTCTTCAGAAATAGCTGGTTACCTTTCACTTCTGGGGCATAATCAAGGTCGACAGCATTAGCTGTATGTTTTGGGTATCTTAGAAAGCTCTGACCAAGAACTCAAAAGAGGGTTTCTCATATCTAATATTGGGTTTTTGTAAGGTAGCATTTGGGTCTTGGAGGGAGTATCATCAGCCCAGATGAAAAAGATCATTCAAACTCTACATGTATATTTATATACAGAATTATGTGCTCGATAGTTTTGTGTATGTTTTGTTCATTTAGGTTTTTTTTTTTTTGTAAATAGTTTAAAAGTATGATTCCACATACTTTTTTGTTATTTATTATATTTATGTCTTAATTTTACACATCAGCCATGGGTTCCCCTGTCCTCCCCCCTCCCGCCCCCACCCTCACCTTCCCCTCAGCCCCTCCCCTCCATTCACATTTCCTCCAGGGCCAAGACTCCCCTGGGGATTCATTTAAACCTGGTAGATTCAGTACAGGCAGGTCCAGTCCCCTTCTTCCAGGCTGAGCAAAGTGTCTCTGTGTAAGCCCCAGGTCCCAAACAGCCAGCTCATGCACTAAGGACAGGTCCTGGTCCCACAACCTGAATGCCTCCCAAACAGTTCATGCTATTCAGTTGTCTCACTTAAACAGAGGGCCTGATCCAGCTGGGGGCTCCACAGCCTTTGGTTCATAATTCATGTGCTTCCATCCCTTTGGCTATTTGTCCCTGTGCTTTCAGTCATCTATATTGTTATGTTTCCTATTCCCCTCTTTCTCCTATCTTTCCTTCAGCTCCTCTTCTCCTAGGAGTCACTGCTCCTCTCTTTTCCTCTGTTAGATCAATTGGGTCTTGATATTCCTCTTTACCCTCCTCTCATAAAAACTGTATATAATTTACATTATAGATGACACCAAATTATTAAATTATTCATACTTTCATATAGGAAATATTAGGTATCAGACTTAACACATAAATTTTCAAGGAATGAATGAGAATATATGCATTTGTACTTCTAAAATTAGTATAAATTCTAATATGAAAAAATATGTTCTTAAATTTTAAAATATCAATGTTTAATTCAGGCAAAGGCATATTCATTTTGATTTGATTTTAAGAAACAGTGTCTCCTGTAGCCAGGCTGGCCTCAAATACATATTAAAATTGGGAATATTAAATCTTCCTACAACCATTTATGGAATTTTGAGATCCCTGTGTGTTTCCACCATGTTTATTATATGCCTTGCTAGGGACTGAAAGCAGGGCTTCTTTCAGGGTAGGCAAGCATTCTAATAACTGACCATTAGCCCCAGTCCTGTGATAGAATATTTTGGAGGTGTATCCTTATTATACTAGAGTTTAAATGGAATGATTATAATCTTCAGATATCCAGGAGCTTAAGAGTTGAACTTTGAATTCAGGCCATGTTTGTTCAAGAGCAAGTAAAATTGCCATCACAGATTAGGTCAAAGTATTTGTTGGACACTTACAAAACAAGCCTCAAACAGTGATAGAATCTACATTTACTTCCTGCTAATGAATTCCATCCCTGTACTTTACGAAAGTTTGGGGGATTTTTTCTTGCTCAGTTACCTTCAGCAATCCTTCAACAGGGAGGAACTTCAAGATTGAGCTCTTCCTCAGTGTCAGATTCCACATGTGGAAATGGGACCCAAAAACTACTCATATCAACCCTGTGGATGGAAATGTGATCCGCAACCAAGTTCTTTTTCAAAAGGGGAAAATCCCCTTTATCAAATGAAATTTATACACAATATTTTTTATCATATCTTCCCTTCCTTCAACTTCTCTTAGATCTTCCTTATATACCCAACTTTGTGTTCTCTCTATATATATATTGAATAATCTGCCAAACCAAAAGGAGAGAAACAAAAATCAAAACTAAAGGAAAAAACAAAAGCAAGCAAACAAACAAAATGAAAACAAAAACCAGTAAGACAAAAGAGTACCAAAAATCTTACAAAATAATCTTCGCATTCATTTGTTTTGTACAAACAGTTCTGGACATGGATCTTTTTCTGGAGTGTGGCTGAGATACTCAGTGACACTTTATTGGAGAAAAATGATTTTCCCTTTGCCAGCAGAGATTAATTACAAATGGCATCTTGGCTGAAAGTGGCATCTTCAAGATACTTTTAAAGAAGCATATTCACTTTGAATTATTAGGACTATAAATTATCAAGGAAAACATATTTTAAATGTAGCTGGCTGCATTTTAGTAAAACAACATTATGGTGCTGGAAAATTATTTATATTGCTCAAAAAATGAATAAGTTAAGATGTATGTTAAGTGTTGTAAACATATTTTATTTTTTCTTTTATGGAATCCTTACTGGTGAGTCTGAACATTCATATTTTATGTATGTATATTTGTCATAAATAAACATATTTATATGAATTTCAGTACATAATATGAGAGAATAAAGATACGGTCAATTATATCAGACAGCTACCCTAGGATAGTGTCTAGTGTTTAGGTTAAATAACAAAACACAATCCATGCATTTATTGTATAATATTATTGAGTGTTTTTAGCACTATACAACATAACGTTCAACTTGAAGGAATACTATAATTCCAGTTATTTTAACTTTTATTGAAATTTTATACATTATTACTTACATCAATATTTTGTATATCTTTGCCTTAAATCAACAAGAGAAACTTTTCATCTCCATTACTCTTTTCACAGCATCCTTTACTTCCTTGTTCCTTAAACTGTAAATCAGTGGGTTCAACATGGGAATCACCAGGGTGTAGAATACAGACACTACCTTCTCTTGTTCTAAGGAGTATTGGGAGCTTGGCTGAATGTAACTGAAGCTGATGGAGCCATAGAACAAAGTCACAGCTGTCAAGTGGGAAGCACAGGTGGAGAAGGCTTTGTGCCTGCCTGCTGCTGAGCGGATCCTCAGGATAGCAGCGACAATGAAGATGTAGGAGACCACCACAGTCAAGAAGGTAATCATTGCAATGATGGTGGTGAAGACCAAAAGCAGCAGTTCATTCATGGAGGTGTCAGAACAGGATAGCTTTAACAGGGGAGGAAGGTCACAGAAGAAGTGACTAATGACATTTGGCCCACAGAAAGACAGCCTCATTAAGCCAATTGTATGTGTAACTGAATTGATTAAACCTCCTATACATGAGCCCAACACCAGCCCAATGCAAACCATTTTAGTCATGGCCACTGTATATAGTAATGGGTTCACAATGGCTACATATCTGTCATAAGCCATTGCAGCCAGCAAAAACCCCTCTGTGGTAAGCAGTGATACAAACAAAAAATATTGCAGGATGCATGCTGAGAATGAGATGATCTCTCTTTCAACAAAGAAGTTCAGCAACATTTTGGGGGCAAATATTGAAGAATACCATGCATCCACAAATGACAAACAGCTAAGAAAGTGATACATAGGTGTGTGGAGTTTAGGCGTTATGTATATCAGAAGGAACATTCCTACATTCCCTACCAAAGAGACAGCATAGATCAACAGGAACAATATGAAGAGAAACACCTTGAGTTCATCACGATCTGTCAGTCCCAAAAGGATAAACTCAGTAACAAATGTAAAATTGACATCAGCCATGTATGTCTTGGTACCTGTTAATGATAGACTCAGATAAATTGGTAGTAACAGTAGAATATTAATATCTTAGCAATTCCAAACTAGCCATATTATCCTATTTTTTTGACACACTGTTCTGTTCCTTTTTCATAATAATGTCCATGATTCGATAAAGCAAATGATGAATTCTTAGGTAAATATACATTAATATACAATTCCTAAGCTTCACAAAGAGCTAAACAGAAGTTCCTGCTAAGGACAGTAAAAGCCTCATTTATAAAACATAAGAACTTGCCGGGCGGTGGTGGCACATGCCTTTAATCCGAGCACTTGGAGACAGAGGCAGATGGATATCTGTGAGTTCAAGGCCAGCCTGGACTACAGAGTGAGTTCCAGGAATGGGGCAAAACTCCACAGAGAAATCTTGTCTCGAAAAACCAAAACAAAAAATAAATAAATACATAAAATAAATAAAACATTAGAATTTATGCTGGAAGTTTAATCTGTGTCTCCATTTTTCCTTCCCTTTTATTATTTTAATTGACATTAATAGCAGTAATGCAAAACATATTAACACATAGCACATGTTTAAAAGATGAGATAATTTATTCAGTCTGAACCTCAGTTGTACAACATTGTTGTACCATGGTCATGAACCTGTATACATACTGGTATATTACCTATGACTGTATTCACTTTATTCCTTCAAAATTAGTTCCTGTTCTGTGTGAGTGTATGTATGTGTATATATGGGTTCATGCACATGCATGTGTGCAGGTGTGTATGAGTTTATGTCTGTGTGTGTACACATTTTAGGATATTGAACACAAGGCCTTGTGCACGATATTTAAGTCTTCTACGAATCCCTTGTACCTGATTGTTTTCTGTTTAACTGTGTAGACAAGCAAAGACCAGGCATTCACCACCGTACTCTGAGTACCAACCATACTCTGTGACTCAGGGCTCTGATGTTTACTAGTTTCTATATTCTATACCAAAACAAATGCCTCAAAATAAAGAAGATATATAAAATATTAAGATGATTCTTTGCAAATTGTATTAGTTTTCTTAGTGCAACCCAATTTTTAGAATACATTTCTAACTGTTAGCACAATGTTTCTCTGAAACTTAATTTTTTCTTCACATATACATCACAAACAAAAAGAAATTTAAAAATATATTTGTGGTGGTATTGTGTTCCCCAAATTATTGTGCACCCTAATACATTTATCTGGGGTCAGAGAACAGACAGCCACTAGATACAGAGGCTAGAAAATGGTGGCATTCACACCTTTAATCCTAGCATTCCAGAGACAGAAATCTCTCTGGATCTCTGTGAGTTCAAGGCCACATTGGAAATAGCCAAGCCTGGTGACACATGCCTTTAATCCCAAGAAGTGAGCCTTTAATCCCAGGGAGTGATGGCAAAAGCAGAAAGATATATAAGGCGTGAAGACCAGAAACTAGAAACATTTGGCTGGTTAAGCTTTTAGGCTTTGATCAGCACAGTTCAGCTGAGATTCATTCTGGATGAGACTGAGAGGCTTCCAGTCTGAGGAAACAGGATCAGCTGAGGAACTGGCAAGGTGAGGAAGCTGTGGCTTGTTCTGCTTCTCTGATCTTCCAGCATTCACCCCAATAACTGGCCTCAGGTTTGATTTTATTAACAAGACTCTTTAAGATTGATGCTACATATATTAGCTGTTTATACTGAGAATTATTTTTTCTTTTGTTTTGCTTGTATTTCTACACTCATGGTCTAGTTTCTGGTCTGGAGAACCAGGTACAATTTGGAAATTCAAATGAACATGCCAGTTATTTGAGTTATTCTAAATCACATACCATACTACTGATCCTCAAGTATAAGGCTGTAAAGCTAATTCCCTCACAAGTCTTAAAATCAACTAAGGTGCTAACTTTATTATTATTTATATTTTATCACATTATTTATAATTTATTGTTATAATTATTTATTATAATTCTGCAGCATTCACAACACCTGTGCCTTTTTAATACACTCAGTTTCAGTTACTTCAAAATACAGTATCAGTTCAATTTATTGATATCTCTCTTTTCTTGCTTATATAAAAATAACAATACTACAAAAAAAGTGAAGGATGCAAAGATATCATAATCACAGCTAGAGGCCCACCCTTCTGCTATCATCAATTCCTTCTGGAGCAGAGGGCATATTTCATAAGTGACTCTGTGAACTTCTCTGAATCTTAGTCATTCTGAAAACTAGATAATTAGTAGCTTTGTCTAAAGAGTAATTAAACATGAAAATTGATGTTATGTGTTCATTTGGGGTTCCTTTCAATTATACTGTGATTAGAATTTAGAAAAAGAACCACAGAATTTATGGGCATAAATAATACAGGCAAATAATATCATATTGATATTATAATATTTAAATGATAGATGTAAGTATATATTTTAAACTAATTCTTGTTTTATGATATAAATTGACCTTAACACACATTTGATATAATACATTGTGTGTGTGTTTGTGTTTGTGTGTGTGTGTGTGTGTGCATAAGTATCAAAGAGATGTAAATAATATTTGATGTTCATGTAGAAAAAGAAACTTACTTAAAGCAAAAGAATTAGATAGGTAAATTACAACTAGTCTTCCTCTGTAATTTGACAAATCAATCAGATTAAAATCTCAACGTAAGTTTTTAATCAAGACAGTAGCTAAATTATAGAATGTTTATGCAATAATCAAATAAGTGAAGTTATTTTACAAGTAAAAGAAAAAAATATTCAACATCGCAGCCCATTTAAGGACCTAGTCACTATCTATAACATGTTTTTCTATGATTATCATTCTCTCAAACAAATATTAAAATAGAATACTAAAAGTTCTTACTTTTAAATTGATGTGTGAATTCAGCAAATGACAAAAACTTCAAGGAGCAGAGATGAAACTGAAATCTATACTTACAGATAGAAGAATCAAAGTCACAGAACACTTGAAATGAACATATGAGTGCAATCATTAATATCATGCAGGAAGACAAGTTGAGATGAGAGAGACTGTTACATATTTGTCTTGGTTCAAATGGAACCATCCCTGGAGAAAAACCTCTGATTCAAAGGCTGTAATGGTTTAGTTACTAAAAGTTTCTCTGGGCTTCTCCTGGGATTTAAAAACCCTTGGAACTTAACGACTCCCCAAAGGCTTTCCATTTCCTGAGTTTTGTAATGAAAAAAAAAAAGTATAGTCAAAGGAAGTAGACCATATAGTTTCAGAAAAACATAGCAACAGAGCCAACACAAATCTCTGCTTAGTGCCTTAGAATGCTTTTCAGAACACATGACTTTGGCTTAAGTCACAAACAGAGCAAGCCAATGTACAGAAATATTAGTGGACCCTACATTATGAAGAGCAGAGTGAGACATAACAAAATTCATTACTGTCTTAATGCCATCGGATGACAGAAATCACATAAAAAAAAAAGCCACACCTTTGTTACTTAAATATTTGTTTTTCATCTAGTGTTTATCAACTGACGCAGAATTTTCTGGTCATGTCTGGAGGGAAATTTGTAGTAGTGTTTCAAACTATTCTCTACATATATATTTAAATAAGAATTATTCTTAATTTTCAACACTACAGATAATTTCCTCTAAAGCATACGTCTTTATTTTTTTAAAATAAGAACTGGATGATTTCTCAGGCCTATAATCTCAAAGCAGGCAGTAGATCTCTATGGGTTCTGGAATACTTTGGCCTACAACTTAATTCCAAGCTCACCTTGCCTATAGAGTTGCATCTTGACAACAAACCAATAAATAAAAGAAAACAAAACAAAACAGCCATAAAAACTAAACTAATGGTACAATTGTAGAAGGCAATTTGGTGATATTCTAAGGAAGGGCAAAAGATTGCTTTTTATGTTGTATTTGAAAGAAAAATCTTATTCTTTGAGGCATTCTGTGTCTAAAATAGAATTAGAATTTTTCCCAAGGGCATGTAATGAAAAATATTTATCAAACCATTGTTAGGTCTTCTCTTAGGAGGAAGCATGTTGAAGAAAAATTTCTCAAAGACTTCAGAACTGTCTTAATTTCGGGCTTTCAGTTAACAACAACAGCAAAATAATTATATTCAGAACACAAACAGGCCTTCTACTTTTTTTAGTGCTTTGAAATTATTTGTTTAAAAGGATATTTATCACTGAGAGGGGAACTTTGCCAATTTAGGTTAGTCAGATAAGTTTAAAAACATGGACTTATTTATTCTCTTGAACAATAGTAAAATAAATTGACATTTAGAAGCACTGATGCACAGAACGCTAAGTGGACTTCAGATGAATTTTACATATAGACAATTGTATTTCTAACAATCAGCAGCAATTTAAAATAGTACTATGGAAACTAAATTTGTTTAAAACAATTCAGGACTGATATTGAAGGGTAGAAAAGAAGAGTGTAGTGCATACATTTGTGACATTTCAGAGAAAAGTTCTTTTTTTTCCTTTTTTCCCCTTTTATTATTATTATTATTATTATTATTATTATTATTATATTTGTGTTTTAATTTTACACATCAGCCATTGGTTCCCCTGTCCTTCCTCCTCCCACACCCACCCCCACCTTCCCCCCATCCCCTCCCCTCCATTCCCCTCTCCTCCAGGGCCAAGACACCCCTGGGGATTCAGTTCAACCTGGTGGATTCAGTACAGGCAGGTCCAGTCCCCTCCTTCCAGGCTGAACAAAGTGTCCCTGTGTAAGCCCAAGGTTCCAAACAGCCAGCTCATGCACTAAGGACAGGTTGCAGTACCACAGCCTGGGTGCCTCCCAAACAATTCAAGCTATTCAGTTGTCTCATTTATCCAGAGGACCTGATCCAGCTGATGGCTCCACAGCCTTTGGATCATAATTCATGTGCTTCCATTCGTTTGGCTATTTGTCCCTGTGCTTTTTCTAATCTGGGACTCAACAATTCATGCTCTTACAGTCCCTCCTCTTTCTCGACAATTGGACACCTGGAGTTCCACATGGGGCCTGGCTGAAGATCTCAGCATCTACTTCCATCAGTTATTGGATGAGAGTTCCAGCACAACTTTTAGGGTGTTTGGCCATCTGATCACCAGACTAGGTGAGATCAGGCTTTCTCTCGAACATTGCCAGCAGTCTACAGAGGATGTATCATTGTGGATTTCTGGGGACTTCTCCAGCACTCTCCCTATTCCTGTTATCATGTGGTCTTCATTTATCATGGTCTGTTAGAACTTGTTCTCCCTTTCTGTTCTTGATCCAGCTGGGATCTCCTGATCCCCTAAGCTTTCTTTCCCTCAAACCTTGCCCTTCATTACTCCCACTGTCTTCCAGGTTGTTCATGTAGATCTCATCCACTTCTCTGTCATTGGGTGATACCTGTGTCTTTTCTAGGGTCCTGTTTTCTAGGTAGCCTCCCGGGAGTTGTGTAGCAGTCTAGTCATCTTTGTTTTACATCTAGTATCCTCCTATGAGTGAGTACATACCATGTTTGTCATTCTGACTCTGGGTTACCTCATTCAGGATGATGTTTTCTAGATCCATCCATTTACCTGCAAACCTCATGATGTCATTGTTTTTCTCTGCTGAGTAGTACTGCATTGTGTATATGTACCATATTTTCTTTGTCCATTCTTCATTTGAAGGGTGTCTGGTTGTTTCCAGGTTCTGGCTATTACAAACAATGCTGATATGAACATAGCTGAGCAAATACCCTTGTGGTATGATTGAGCATTCCTTGGGTATATGCCCAAGAGTGCTACAGCTGGGTCTTGGGGGAGATGGATTCCCAGTTTTCTAAGAAAGTGCCATATTGATTTCCAAAGTGGCTGTACAAGCTTACATTCCCACCAGCAGTAGAAGACAGTTCCCCTTGCTCCACATCCTCTCCAGCATAAGCTGTCTTCTGTGTTTTTGATCTTAGCCATTCTGACAGGTGTAAGGTGGTATCTCAGAGTTGTTTTGATTTGCATTTGATTTACATTTTCCAGATAATTAGGGATATTGAGCAATTCCTTAAAGTCCTTCAGCCATTTGAACTTCCTCTGTTGAGAATTCTCTGTTTAGTTCTATAGCCCATTTCTTAATTGGACTGTTGGGCATATTGATGTCTAATACCTTGCGATCTCTCTATATATTCTGGATATCAGCCCTCTGTCAGATGTGGGGTTGGTGAAGACCTTTTCCCATTCTGTAGGCTGTTGCTTTGTCTTGTTGGCTGTGTCCTTTGCTCTACAAAAGCTTCTCAGGTTCAATGGGTTCCATTGATTGATTGTTTCTCTCAGTGTCTATGCTACTGGTGTTACATTTAGAAAGTGATTTCCCCTGCCAGTGCATTCAAGAGTACTTTCTACTTTCTCTTCTATCAGGTTCCGAGTAACTGGATTTATGTTGAGGTCTTTGATCTACTTGGACTTAAGATTTGTGCATGGTGACAGAAATGGATCTATTTGCAGCCTTCTACACATTGACATCCAGTTATGCCAGCAACATTTGTTGAAGATACTTTCTTTTTTCCATTGTACAGTTTTGGCTTCTTTGTCAAAAGTTATATGTTCATAGGTGTGTGGGTTAATGTCAGGGTCTTCAATTCAATTCCATTGGTTCACATGTTGGTTTTTACACCAGTACCAAGCTGTTTTTATTAGGGTAGCTCTATAATAGAGCTTGAGGTTGAGGATTATGATGCCTCCAGAGGTTGTTTTATTGTACAGGATTCTTATGGCTATCCTGGGTTTTTTTGTTTTTCCATATGAAGTTGAATATTATTCTTTCCAGATCTGTGAAGAATTGTGTTGGTAATTTAATGGGGATTGCATTGAATCTATAGATTGCTTTTGTTAAGATCGACATTTTTACTATGTTAATCCTGTCTATCCATGAGCATGGGAGATATTTCCATTTTCTGACAGCTTCTTCAATTTCTTTTTTCAAGGACTTAAAGTTCTTGTCATAGAGGTCATGCTTAGTTAGAGTAACCCCAACGTATTTTATATCATTTGTGACTATTGTAAAGGGTGTTGTATCTCTGATTTCCTTCTCAGCCTGGTTGTCTATTGTATATAAGAGGGCTACTGGTTTATTTTGTTTTAGTTGATCTTGTATACTGCTGTGTTGCTGAAGGTTTTTATTAGCTGTATCAGTTCCTTGCTTGAATTTTTGGGTTCACTCATGTATACTATCATGCAAATAGGGAAAGGTTGACTTCTTCCTTTGCAATTTGTATCCCCTTAATCTCTTTATGTAGTCTCATTGCTCTGGCTAGAACTTCAAGTACTATAATGAATAAGTATGGGGAGAGGGGACAGAGCCTTGCCTTATTCCTGATTTTAGTGGTATTGCTTTGATTTTCTCTCCATTTAATTTGATGTTGGCTGTTGGCTTGCTGTAGATTGCCTTTATTATGTTTTGGTATGTTCCCTGTATTCCTGATCGCTCCAAGACCTTTATCATGAAGGGGTGTTGCATTTTGTCAAATGCCTTTTCTGCATCTAGTGAGATGATCATGTGGTTTTTTTCTTTGAGTTTGTTTATATGGTGTATTACATTGACGGACTTTTGTATGTTGAACCACCCTTCCATTGCTGGGATGAAGCCTACTTGATCATGGTGGATAATTGTTTTGATGTGTTCTTGGAGACTGTTTGCCAGTATTTTATTGAGTATTTTTGCATCAATGTTCATGAGGGAGATCAGTCTTTAGTTCTCTTTCTTTGTTGCATCTTTGTTTGGTTTAGGAATCAGAGTAATTGTAGCCTCATAGAGCGAGTTTGGTAATATACCTTCTGCTTCTATTGTGTGGAACAATTTAAAGAGTATTTGTTTTAAGTCTTCTTTGAAGATCTGATAGAATTCTGCAGTGAAACCATCTGGTCCTGGGCTTTTTTTGGTTGGGAGACTTTTAATGACTGATTCTATTTCCTTAGGGGTTATTGGACGATTTAAATGGTTTATCTGGTCTTGATTTAACTTAGGTATGTGGTACCTATCCAGAAGATTGTTCATTTCTTTTACTTTTTTCCAGTTTTATGGAGTAGAGGTTTTGAAGTATGACCTGATGATTCTCTGGATTTCCTCATTGTCTGTTGTTATGTCCCCCTTCTCATTTCTGATTTTGTTAATTTGGATACTCTCTCTCTGTCTTTTGGTCAGTTTGGATAAGGGGTTGTCTATCTTGTTGATCTTCTCAAAGAACCAACTCTTTGTTTCATTAATCCTTTGTATTGTTCTCTTTATTTCTATTTTATTGGTTTTACCTCTCAATTTGATAATTTCCTGGCATCTGTTCCTCCTGGGAGACTTTGCTTCTTCCTGTTCAAGGGCTTTCAGGTGTGCTGTCAAGTCACTAGCGTGAGATTTCTCCAGCTTCTTTATGTGGGCATTTAGTGCTCTGAATTTCCCTCTTAGGACTGCTTTCATAGTATCCCATAAGTTTGAGTATGTGGTGTATTCATTTTCATTGGTCTCTAGGATGTCTTTAATTTCTTTCTTTCTTTCTTCCTTAACCCATTGGTGATTCAGGTGAGCATCATTCAGTTTCCATGAGATTGTAGGATTTTTGCAGATTTTTCTGTTGTTGTTGAAATCTAACTTTAAACCATGGTGGTCTGATAGAACACAGGAGGTTATTCCAATTGTTTTCTATCTGTTGAGTTTTGGCCAATCTGTCCAGCAGTGAAAGTGCGGTGTTGAAGTCTCCCACTGTTAATGTGTGGGGTTTTATATGTAATTTAAGCTTTAGTAATGTTTCTTTTACATATGTGGGTGCCATTGTTTGTGGGGCATAAATGTTCAGAATTGAGACTTCATCTTGGTGGATCTTTCCTGCGATGAGTGTGTAATGTCCTTCATCATCTCTTTTGATTGATTTTAGTTTGAAGTCTATTTTGCTGGATATTAGGATGGCTACACCAGCTTGCTTCTTAAGACCATTTGATTGGAAAGTCTTTTCCCAGCCTTTAATTCTTAGGAGGTGTCTGTTTTTGAATTTAAGGTGTGTTTCTTATATGCAGCAGAAAGATGGGTCCTGTTTTTGTATCCATTCTGTTAGTCTGTATCTTTTTATAGGTGAATTAAGTCCATTGATATTAAGGGATATTAATGACCAGTGATTGTTCGTTCCTGTTGTTATTTTTATTTTTTGGTGGTAGTGTTTGTGTACTTCTCTTCTTTGGGGTCTATTGCTGTGGTGTTATCTATTGCCTGTGATTTCATGGGTGTATCTGCCTTCCTTAGGTTGGAATTTTCCTTCTAGTGCTTTCTGTAGGGCTGGGTTTGTGGATAAGTAATGTTTTGTCTTGGAAGGTCTTGTTCACTCCATCTATGATGATTGAAAGTTTTGCTGGTTATATTAGTCTAGGCTGGCATCCATGGTCTCTTAGTGTCTGCATTATATCTGTCCAGGTCCTTCTGGCTTTCAAAGTCTCCATCGAGAAATCGGGTGTTATTCTGATGAGTTTGCCTTTATAAGTCACTTGGCATTTTTCCTTTGCTGCCCTTAATATTCTTTCTTTATTCTGTATGTTTAGTTGTTTAATTATTATGTGGCAAGGAGACTTTTTTGGGGGGTCGAGTCTTCTGATGTTCTATAGGCTTCTTATATCTTCATAGGCATTTCCTTCTTGAAGTTGGGAAAGTTTTCTTCTATGATCTTGTTAAATATATTTTCTGTACGTTTGAGTTGGTATTCTTCTCCTTCCTCTATCCCTATTATTCATGGGTTTGGTCTTTTCATGGTGTCCCAAATTTCTGGGACATTTTGGGTCATGATTTTGTTGGTTTTAGTGTTTTCTTTGACTGATGAATCTATTTCTTCTACCGTATCTTCAACACCAGAGATCCTCTCTTCCATCTCTTGCATTCTGTTGGTTTTACTTGCCTCTGAAGTTCCTGTTTGTTTACTCAGATTTTCTATTTCCAACATTCCTTCTGCTAGTGTCTTCTTCATTTTTTCTATTTCCCACTGCAGGTCTTGGATTGTCTCCCTTGCTTTTTCATTCAAGGATTTATTGTTTTCTTCTGCTTTAATTGTCCTTTCCTCTAGTTTTTTTTTATAGCATTCTTCCCATTTTTTGTTTGTCTGTTCCTCTATTTTTGATTTCTTCTATATAAGGCTCTAGCCTCTTCATGATGTTACTTATAAGGTTGTTTTCTTCTTCTTCTTCCTTTCCGTGATGTTCAGGTCTAGCTTTTGGAGAAGGGCTAGGTTCTGGTGATGCTGTATTTTTCTTTATTTTGTTGTATGTACTTCTGCCTTGAAGTTTGCCCATCTCCTCTTGTGTTCGTTCTTGGTCTTATCATTGTACTTGGTCCAGAGAAAGTTGACAGATTTAGGGAGCCTCTCTCTGGTCCAGATGGAAGCTCTGGGCCAGATGGGAACGCTGGTCCAGATGAGAGTGCTGGCTGGATAGGAGCTGGGGGCTGGACTCTGAATCTTGGGAAGTCCCTGATGTCTCCTTATTTTGTCCAGATGGGAGCTCCTCTGGTCTCTGGTCCAGATAGGAGTTCCAGGGAAGGATGGTAGCTTGGGGCTGGTCTCTGATTCTCAGGAAGTGGCTGGGGTCTCCAGCAGGGTATGGAGACTGCAGGCTCTGCCTGCAGTCTTGGAAAACTGGAGCCTTCCCGCATGGCCTGACAAATGGTTGGAAACTGGGGCCAAGTTGGGCAGGTCTTCCCAGGATTGCTGGTGCCCAGGGGTGGGACCCAGGGGCGGTTGCCTCTCTGACTATAACCCCAATCACTCACCTCTGGGCCAGATGGGAGTTCTGGGGCAGGATGGAAGCTTGGGGTTGCTCTCTGAGTCTCAGGAAATGGTTGGGGTCTGGGGCAAATGGGTGTGGAGGCAGGGTGTGGAGACTACGGGGTCTGCCTGCAGTCTTTGAAAAGGGGAGCCTTCCTGCAGGGCCTGCCAAATACCCAGAAACTTGGGCCACATTGGGCAGGACCTCTGGGGATCCAGTTCTTTTAAAATACAGGAGCTGTATTATATGCCTACAATCCCAGAACCAAGGATGCTGGTAAAAGGTGACATGGGTTCAAGGACACACAGGGATTCATCATAAGATTCAGTCTTAAAAGCAATGTGATTAGCATATGTTCACTTATATTTGGTTTTATCTATATACTTTTATAAGTATTGTCAAAATCTATATTTTTGGACAATCATTGCCACTATGAAAATGTAGGTCATTTCTGTTGACTGTCAAATCCATTCTGTTCCATCCAAAGAATTTCTTTTCCATTTCACACATTTTTGTATGAGGTTTATTTTACTAGAATTTATTTACATTAATCTTCTTTGAGTATCTGTGTACTGATTTCCCATAGATTATTCTGTTCCTTATACAAAGCAGAGAACATAACTCACATATATCCTGTTATTTTCATTGATTATTTCTGGATTTCTAATAATGCCTAATGCAGAGTAAATACACTTATGTAGTTGTAGTGTTAACGAATTACAGGAAAAAATAGTCTATAAGTGGCCACTGTTTAATGAGATGTTTCATTTATAAAGTATCAAAATATAAATTTTGATGAATCTACTGGTGTACAAATCAAAGACTGTGGCAAACTATCCTGTGTTGATCCTCTATATCTGGATACCCATTACCCATTAATGTGTTGGTAATAATCCATTATTAATACTTGTGTGAGTTGTTATTGGTTCAATTTGCTTGATCTCTAATATTCAATATATAGAATTTCCATTGTCTTTACCCTCAAGGAAATGAAGTAAGCAATTGTAATTATAAGAGGATTAGCTTGTATGAACTCAGTTATTTAATTCTATGGTAGATATGATGAAGAACAAAATTATCTAATCCATTGACATTAAAATTTTCTCCATTAGTATAAAGCAATTGAAATTTTTCTCAGCAGTCATGCACAGTTACCTTTTCACCCAGTAAATGCTTGAAAAGTGCTCTCCTGTTTTTCATAAATATTTCATATATCTCAAAATGTTGTTAAATGGGATATTTTGATTTAATTTAGCACAGCTATAATTTTGTTTGTGTGTATTGTCATGCAATCAGAACTAGTAACTGATTTCATAGACTATTTCTAGTATATTTCAAGAAATATTATTTCAGATATATTTTCATGTTTTCCTCATTATTTCTTTTAGTACTTTCAGTAAATTTTTACTCACATACTTTATAAACATAATTCCAGTTCTGAGATATCCAGTAGCATTCTGTAGCTTTTGTGGAGACCTACTTTATCAGGTGTCTTCACCACAGGAAGGAAACACATGTCTATCAATTTTCTGAATATGCCTTTTATAGATATTTTTGTGTTGGAAAATACTTTACCTGTCTATATTGCTCAAGCGAACAAGAAGTTGAGAGGTGTTTTCATTTTTGTGAATTTTATTTTTAAATAATTTAATTACACTGATCTTATTGGTGTATAAAAATGTGTAGTTATTTCCATATGTATATTTACAAAATATGTATATATATTAAATTTCAATTATATAACTATATATATATTTATTTAATATATAAATATACACATATATACAATTTCAATTTACTTAAGTATTGAAAATGTTAACAATTGTCCTAGTAATTTCCTAGGTCTTAGTCTAGGGATAAGATAGAAAATACAACACAATATTGGTAATCATGCCACATTATATTTTTGTTGTTCTTGTTTTGCTTTTTTGTTTTTGAGACAAGGTTTCTCTGTGTAGCTTTGTCCCTTTCCTGGAACTCTCTTGGTAGCCCAGACTGGCCTCGAACTCACAGAGATCCGCCCGCCTCTGCCTCCCAAGTGCTGGGATAAAAGGCGTGTGCCACCACCACCTGGTGCCACATTATATTTTAATGCTTTTTTTATCACTATAAAACCTAGTACTCAAACTGAACAAACTCCACAATCCAAGTAGGTTGAAATTTTATTTGACTTTAACAAACATTATTGCATGATTCAATTGTCTCACGTTTTCTCAGAAAAATACATTTCAATGAGGGAAATGTTTCATCTCCATTACCTTTTTCATAGCATCCTTAACTTCCTTGTTCCTTAAACTGTAAATCAGTGGGTTCAACATGGGAATCACCAGGGTGTAGAATACAGACACTACCTTCTCTTGTTCTAAGGAGTATTGGGAGCTTGGCTGAATGTAACTGAAACTGATGGAGCCATAGAACAATGTCACAGCTGTCAGGTGGGAAGCACAGGTGGAGAAGGCTTTGTGCCTGCCTGCTGCTGAGCGGATCCTCAGGATAGCAGCGACAATGAAGATGTAGGAGACTATCACAATCAAGAGTGTGGTCATGGCAATGACTCCAGAGAAGACCAAAAGCAGCAGTTCATTCATGGAGGTGTCAGAACAGGATAGCTTTAACAGGGGAGGAAGGTCACAGAAGAAGTGACTGATAATATTTGGTCCACAGAAGGAGAGTTTCATTAAGCCAATAGTATGTGTCAATGAGGTGATCGTACCTCCTAAGCATGAACACAGCACTAACAGAACACATATCAGCTTTGTCATAGCCACTGTGTAAGTTAGAGGGTTTACAATTGCCACATAACGGTCATAAGCCATTGCTGCCAGCAAAAATCCCTCTGTGGTAAGCAGTGATGCAAACCAAAAATATTGCAGGATGCATGCAGAGAATGAAATGGTCTCCCTTTCCACAAAGAAGTTCACTAACAATGTGGGTGCAAATACTGATGAATAACAAGCATCAACAAATGACAGAGAGCGAAGGAAGTGGTACATGGGTGTATGGAGTTTGGGAGTCATGTGGATCAGAAAGAACATTCCCAGATTCCCTACCAAGGAGATGACATAGATAAAGAGAAACAAGATGAAGAGAAACACCTTGAGTTCTTTGTGATCTGTCAATCCTAGAAGGATAAACTCAGTAACAAATGTGAAGTTGATATCTGCCATATAATTGTGTGTCTTGGTACCTGTTAATGATAGGAAATGCAGGTAAAATTTGCATCAATAGTAGGATATCAATAACTAAAAAATTGTGGAATTCTCCACCCTGAGTCTCCTGATTATATATGTGTACATTAAAAGTCTATATTTTTTAAACACTGTCTATTTGGTTTTTCATAAAAGTTCCATGTAAAAAGAGAAAATGCTAAATTATTTGTGGACCTAGTTATATTTAAGTATAATATCCAAGGTGCACAAAAAGTAAACTTCATCCTTGTTTTAAAAAAAGGAAAATCGCCGGGGAGTGGTGGAATATGCCTTTAATTCCAGAACTTGGGAGGCAGATACAGGCAGATCTCTGTGAGTTCGAGGCCAGCCTGGTCTACAGAGCTAGATCCAGGACAGGCACCAAAACTACAGAGAGAAACCCTGTCTCAAAAAAACAAACAAACACACAAAATGGAAAATGTAGTTTAGGAAATAAGAACTAATGGTGGAAATATATAATCTATGTCTCTATTAAAGTACTCTACCATGTTTTTTTTAATCATGTTAAAACAGCCAGTGTGAAACTTACCAAGATACACAATATATAAAATATTGTGCCCTCATGAACCATTAGGTCATGAGGATGTACCTCAGTAGAAGAACACATGATTAACATGCCCAAGACCTTGTACACACACACACACACACACACACACACACACACACACACACACACACACACACACACGAGTATTGTAGTTAACCACATTCTATATAATATTTAATGACTCTACATGTATATGTGACTACGAATTCCTGTGTGTTTTCTGGCTATTGAAGACAGCCTTTTGTGCATAATATTTAAGGCTGTACTACTGAGCCACCTGCATGCTATATTTGTGTTGTTGATTGATTGATTGTGTGTGTGTGTGTGTGTGTGTGTGTGTGTGTGTGTGTATTTTACTGTTACAAAATGCTAGTATCTGGTGATAGTGGCACATGCTTCTTATCCCAGCACTTGTGGGGGAGCAGAGGCAAGTGGATCTCTGAGTTCAAGATCAGCCTGGTCTACAAACAAAGTGAGTTCCAGGACAGCCAGGGCTACATAGAAAAGCCCTTTCATGAAAAACCAAACCAACCAAAAAAACAAACAAACAAACAAAAACTCTACCTAAACCAAACCAAAACAAAAAGCTAGTCCTAGAATCAAAAAGGTCTGTAATAATCCTTAGGCAATTTTAGAGGACTACCCCCAGGGAATGTTATTAAAGGGTGTTTGATGTGAAATATAAAGCATTGTGAAAAACATTCAAAACTGCTGTTTGCATTCAATAAAAAATATCTCTCTTAGATTCTGGATCATATGTTCAGTGGCTTCCATTTTAACCCTTAAAGTGATGCAAACATTTAAGATACACACATAATTTTTAGCAAACTGTCTTTGCTATCATGACCCAGCCCAATTTTCAGGGTGAGGAGTTTCTCATAACAAATGCATATCTATCTGTGAGTCCAGTGCTTCCCATGAAACCTTTAACTTTCATATTTACATTGTAAATACAAAGAAACAAAATATAACTGTCTATGTATTATAAGAAAAAGTTTTCATTCTCTTAGTTAACATGGTTCAAATTTCTGTCTTCTGTATCATGTACATTTTGAAGATGAAATGAACATGCCATTCTGTCTTATTCTAAATTGTAACCCACATATTTGTCCCCACTGACATGCAGGGTGACTTCCTTAAAATACCTTCAAATGGACTCACATTTCTCCCTTTAATTCTTCTGCATCATTCCGAACATGGGTGCCTTTATTTATTAAACTTGCTATCTATGCATAAAAATATTGTGATACTTTAATTTATTGGTTATTGTCCTTTTCATGCTTATTTTAAAAAGAGTCATGTTATCATCAAGGACAAATGATACCTGTCCATTAAGCAGGGAAGACACAACATAGCTTTTAATTATGTCATGGAGACTTATTCATGAGCTCTCAGCCTTTTTCAGACTGCTGTATAAGGAACTGGGTCAATTAACTGCCTCTTGCTCTCCTAGCTTTATTGCTTTATTTTTGTTTTACAACACTGCATAGTAAGAGAAGTAAAATAAAAAAATGGAAGATAAGTTTATCACATCTAGAATATGGTAATATTTGAATGACAGTTTTAAACATAATTGATTTATTTAGGTTGCCATCATTTAAGATGATTTGTTTGTCTTAGCAGCAGAAGTTGTGAAACAAAATAATATTTATGTAGAAAAAGAGACAGAACTGTACATAAGGGAATAAATTGGTAAATTACAACTTAATTTCTCTCTTTTGTTGACAATTTTATCAGATTAAAACTTAAACATATTTTCTTAATTCCTGAACCAATAAATTAATAATAAAAAGTATATATGTAATTATCAAACAAGGGAATTTAGCTTATTAATGAAAGAAAAAATATACATTTCTCCCATTTAGGAAATTTATAACTACACTATACTTGGTTGCATTCTCCATAATTCTTCAAAGAAAAATAAAACAGAAGACTAATATTTCTTACTTTTAGAATGATGTGTAAATGCAGAAAATGATAGTGGTGAGAAGTAGCAAGGGTGGAATATAAACTTCTACTTGCATGCAGGAGAATAAAAGTCACAGAGCCCTTGCAATGAAAATATGAGTGAAATCATGTAATTCATGTCAGAAGACACATTGAGATGAGAAATACTGTTTTATATGAAAAGAAATCATCTCTGGAGGAAACTTCTGATTCAAAGGCTGTAATGTGCTCATTATTGAGTTTCTCTGTTTCTCTAGGGATTTAGAAAACTCTTAAGCACTTATTGACTCCCTCAAGACATTCCACTTCCTGAGTTCTGTAATGATTAAAAGTAAAGTCAAATGAATCAGACACATAATTTCTGAAAAAAGCATGCAATCATGAGCCAAAGTTACAAACAGAAAGTCAGTAGATTAGTAGAAATACTTATGGACCCTTGAGTATCAACATCATAGCAAGGTATGTCTAAGTACATCTATGTCTTGACTTTGTTGGATGACACAAATCATGTCGAATAAAATCACAGCCACTCATTTAGTTGCTTTAATGTTTTCCTAACCCAGCAGGCATATGCTTATGTTGAATTTTGTGAGAATTTATTTACCATAAATCACCTCAAGAGAGACTATGAAAGTAATCTCTCATGTTGTTTGTGTGTGTGTGTGTGTGTGTGTGTGTGTGTGTGTGTGTGTGTATATCTATTTTTACAAAATAAAATTTAATGTCATCTTAAATGCATTTATTAATATATTGTGAAAGCTAGTAGTGGGTAGTATCTGATACCTGTAACCACAGCTATTAGCAATAGGAAGTATGAGACAGGAGGATGACTACGTATTCTAGGAAGCCAAGTAGGTACGTGAAGTGAGATCTTGCCTCAGAAGCAAATAAACTAACACTATTCGCAGATCTTAAGCAATGAACTTTGGTGATATCCTAAGTAAGACAGAAGATTACTCATTCTCTTTGTACAATCCTCTTAGTAAATGAGTCATTCTGTATTTTGTAAAATATAATTTACTCATAACATAAATATTATGAATGAAATGATATTTACTAGAACAATATATGTTTTCTTCAATGGGTAGTTTATAAAGGATAAAACATTTCTAAAAACTTTAAAATTGTCTTCACATCAGGATATTTTGTTGATAAGAACATCAAAATAGGCTTGGGGTGGTGTCACATGCCTTTAATTCCAGCACTCAGGAGGCAAAGGCAGGGGAATCTCTATGAGTTTGAGACCAGTTGGGTCTACAAAGATACTTTTAGGACAGCAAGGCCATACAAAGAAAGACTGTCTCAGAAGATGAAGAAAAAAACAAATAATCAAACAAACAAACAAACAAAAAAAAAACAACTAACAAATAATAAAATGTAGACAAATTTCTAAGCAGACTTATTAAATAAAAAACACGAAGCCAATTATAGGGGTGAAAGCGTTAGAGATCAGGGAAATAGGAATAGCCATCAGCTAACCTTACCTCATCACACTGCAGCTGTTAAAGTGAGCTACTTCCTGTGTACCTGCACCTTTATTGTTTTGCTGTCTGCCCTCTCATTGGCTCTTAGCCCAGCTACCTCACTCTTGTCACTGTCTGTCTGTACAGACCTCCAGGTCTCTATGGTTGGTACTGGGATTAAAGGCGTGTGTCACCATGCTTGGCTCTGTTCCCTAGTAAGACCTTGAACACACAGAGACCTTGCCTGCTAAGTGATCAAATTAAGGGTGTGTGCTACCACTGCCTGACTTCTGTTTACTTAAAATGGCTTGCTATTTCCTCTGATCTCCAGGCAAACTTTATTTATTAACATACAAATAAAATATCACCACATTTCAGCACAAATAAAATATCATCACAATAAAATACATAAAATAATTATACTAAAGACATGAAAATCATTTTTTATCTTGTTTTAGTGCTTTGAAATTATGTTCCTAAATAGATACAGTTAAACTGGGAGAGTCTGTTTACCAGTTTTCAAATACTCAAATAGATTTCAAAACAGAGATGTTTTCTGGGAAGAGAGGAGGGAGGGGGAAACTGTGGTTGGGATGTAATATATGAGAAAAGAATAAATAAATATATGAAAAACAAATTAAATACATGAGAAAATAATAAATAAATAAATAAATAAACAAACAAACAAACAAACAGAAGGTAGAAAGAAAGAAAGCAAAGAAAAGAATTTTACACTTAAAAGCATTGGCAGCAGGGTGGTGACACACGCCTTCAATCCCAGCACTCCAGAGGCAGAGCCAGGTGGATCTCTGTGAGTTCGAGTCCAGCCTGGGCTACCAAGTGAGTTCCAGGAAAGGCGCAAAGCTACACAGAGAAACACTATCTTGAAAAACAAAACAAAACAAAACAAAACAAAACATTGGCATGCAGAGTACTAATGGTACTTCAATTGAAAACAAAAAAAACTATAGAACTATATATACAGTATGCAAAAGGAATAGAACAAAAGCAAATAACTCTGTTTTGTGAAACTCATCTATAAATTATATTTTAAAGAAAAGGTGCCAAATTGAAATCACACAAAAAAAATTAATGTGAGGAAACAGTGATAGGTATACTTTTTCAAAATGTGATCTAGTCTTGAAAAAATGTAAACCTATTCTTCAAAAAAGTATCCAAAGTACTTTTCCCCATAGCTATTTTTAACCATCGTATTCCTAATATCTAAAAGAAAATTTAAAATATTTTTATATGGTACCCCCCCCCCAAAAAAAAGAAAACTAAGTTAACACTATTCAACATAGTATTAAAAACATTTGGGATAGACACTAACTTTGCTTATAGTAATTCAGTATTTACTTACACTAACAATATACTTAGTATATGCATTTGCTATAATTTAGTAAGTAGTCCTTTTAAAGACATGAATATTTATCTATAATCCCAGCACATAGGAAGCTGGATCAAGTGAATCATGGGTTCAAGGCAAGACTTGATTTCATGGTTAGACTGAATCTCAAAACCAATGTTATTTGATTAAATAGCAATCATTTTGTTAGTATAATTTTATAAAAAATGATAAAAGTCTGTTTTCTAGAGAAATCACTGTCACAACTGAAGCACTGATAATTTCCATAGACTATCCAAATCCATTCTTTTATATCCAAGAACTCTCTACTTCCTGACTTCAACCTCCTGAAACATTTTAAAGTCCAAATGTGAGATATGCTATTGTAGAAAATATTTTTGTTGTTTTGTTTTTATTTTCTACATTATTTAATTATTATTTGATTGCTTACATTACTTAATTTACACTAAGTATCTCGGGAGAATTGGTTTCCTGGTTTCTCAGAGATTCTCGACCCCTTATACAAAGCAGTGAAAATAAGTACACATGTTTAGTGACATTAAATAATGGAAGGAAATGTGTGCATCCAGTCTTTTTTTCTTCCGCACTATTTATTTATTTATTTCATGATTTAATTTAATTTTACATATCAGCCATGGGTTCCACTGTCCTCCTCCCTCCCACCATCCCCCCTGCCTTCTCTCCAACTCCCCCCCACACTTCCCATCTCCTCCAGGGCCAAGACTCCCCTAGGAATTCAGCTCAATCTGGTAGATTCAGTACAGGCAGATCCAGCCCCCTCCTCCCAGGCTGAGCAAAGTGTCCCCGCATATGCCCCAGGTTCCAAACAGCCAGCTCATGCACTAAGGACAGGTCCGGATCCCACTGCCTGGGTGTCTCCCAAACACTTTAAGCTAATCAACTGTCTCACTGATCCACAGGGCCTGATTCAGTTGGGGGCTCCTCAGCTTTGATTTGTATTTATGCTTTCTCATTTCAAATTTGGTCCAACATACAGATGTACAAATTATACACCTGCACAGCAAAGTGTTTCTTTTAATTTGAACACTCTGAAGCCCTTGATTGTGTTGATAATTGAGTTATCCTTTATTAATAGGTATCACTGATCGTGGGCGGCCAGCTCCCGTGATATACTCCAGGGCAGTGAAAAAGAAGACCTCAGAGTAGTGAGGGTTTAGAAAAAAATCCTATCTGAGGTCTAGACTTTTTCTATCTGAGGATATTTAGTAACAAGTTCTATCTATATGACTGGTAAGATAAGGAAACACATGCTTTCTGATGATAACTTTCTCTTTTACTTCATCTTAAAATGGTCTCTGACTCTTTCTGTCTCCATACTGCTACGTATCTCCACACTGCTACATTGTGTTCATACAGCTACATATCTTTACATACATACAGCTCTACATCTCTATACACAGTTACATCTATTTTCACATGGCTATACATCTTTCTTTTACATACATTTTTCTTCTGTATCTCTTTTTTATACAGCTTCATTTTCCTTGCCTCCACACAGTTACAAATCTCCTTGGCACCTTTACATCTACATATTTCTTCTCTCTACTGTTACATTCCTTCACATATGATTCCATCATTTATTCACTTCACTCTTTACTCACTCCTCTCATTCATTCATTCTCTCATCTTACTCTCACACTTCTCTGACTTTGGACAATTATATGTTATATTATCTCTCTGCCCATTTAGCTACATCTCTCACTTAGCATGCACACCTACACACACTCACTCTTACCCTCTGCCTAGCTCTTACACAAGTCATTCACATCATTTGCCCACATTCATTTTCTCACCTTCCCCAATGCTTCTTTTTATTTCTCAGTGGCGTGTGCGCACGCGCACACCCGCCCCCACCACCACTCAAATTCTGCAGCACCTCTCACATAGCTCTACACAGCCGTCTCTCTCCACACCACTACTGATATCTCACAGCCAAACTCTGGACAATTATATGTTACATTTCCAGGGCTTTACCCATTCTTGTGATACAAGATAAGTCACATAGTCTTTCTTAGGCTAGTAATGTCACATTGACCCATGCGTGTAGCTCAAAGTTGGTGTGAGATCCCAGACAGTAAACAATTCGCTGAAATTTGAGCAGTCAGGGTAGGTGCAGAATGAGAACTAAAGGAGGGACCTATATCTCAGTGTAAACACCCTGGCCTTGATATAGCAATAAACAATGCCTTGGAATTATTCTTTGTGTTTATTCTGCAGGGCAGCTAGTCTGTTTTGAATCTGCTCTGAAGTCCAAAATTAGCTGTCTGTGAAAAAGGCTGTCTTTGTGACTGAAAACACTATGTCAGTCTGAGTATTGTAAAATATCCTAGTATTATTTCTATGCATCAAAATTATACAGCCTAAACAGAAATAGTTTTCCTGAACATCGACAGTTATATGTGTACCCAATAAGTGTAAAGCATGTCACCAAAGGGCTGTGGAAAGAACCCCACAGCTTGCTGAGCGGCAGTGGCACACACCTTTAATCTAAGCACTCAGGGGAGGCAGAGCCAGGAGGATCTCTGTGAGTTCAAGGCCAGCCTTATGTACAGAGCAAGATCTAGGACAGGCACCAAAACTACACAGAGAAACCCTGTCTCAAAAAAACCGAAACAAACCAAACAACTAAACAAACAAAGAACCCCACAGATGTTCTTTGTAGGGAGGCACAGCAGTGGCATCTGAGCAAGTTAGAGACAGAAACCAGCCAGTCATTTACAGTCAATAACCCCATGGCTTTGCTAAGTGGGGCCCCCAAAAGGGAATCATGCATGTAGTGGGTCTACCTATTAAACACTTGTTACTGCTATGCATTCCCACGGCTGTCTGAAAATAGGTGCATAAATCATTATCTATTTCTTTGTAACAAATATTCTATTTTCTTATTGTTGTTGGGAAAACAACTCATTTGTTTTCAACATTCATCTTAGTCACAACAGAGGCTTGGCTGGTGATGATATTAATGCAGTGCAATATCTACCTTTCAACAGGACTCCAGTATCACTTTGTTTTGTGTGGATTTTGCACAAATTTCATCACTCAACGAAGCTTCATGCACTTTCTGCTGATTTCACAATTTGCCATTTCTTCACACTGTGTTGGCAGATGAGTGGAGGAAGACCTTCCTTTCCATTTCCCTTTCAATTCTCATAATGGGTAAATGTGTTCCAATAATCTATTATTATTTTTATTTATTTTTCATACATGTATTTAATGTGTTTTGATCAAATGCCTCCCTTCCAATTCTTTCCCTGCAATTATTCCTATTTTTAAAGATTTTTTTGGTTGTACTGAGTCTTTGATGTTTCCATATGAATTTTGAATACTTTCTCAGTTTCTATGAATAAATTTTAATAGAAATTGCATTGGTTCTATAGATTACTTTTGGCAGGATGATGATTTCCACAATATTCATCCTATCAATTAATGACTAGTAGCAATCTTTTCATTTTCTTGTCTCTTCTTCAATTTCTTTATTCAGTGTCTATCTTTCATTTGCTTGGTTAAATGTATTCCAATGTTTTTCAGGCTTCTGTGATCAGGATTGTTTCCCTGATTTCCTTCTTTGTATTCTTGGAGTTTGTATACAGGAATGTTATTGATTTTTTTTTTCTGTTATTTTAGACTCCCATTACTTTGATGGATACATTTAACAGTTGAACAGAAGTGGAGAGAATAAATACCTTTGTTTCTGATTTTAGTTTATCTGCTTTGTTTTTCCCTTTGAAATAGGGTTTTCTCTGTAGCCCTGGCTGTCCGGGAACTCACTTTATAGACCAGGATAGCCTAGAACTCAGAGATCTGCCTCTCTCTGCCTCTTGAATGCTGGAGTTAATGGCATGCACCACCATACTTTGGTTTTATTGTCTCCTTAACATAGTATCATGGTAGATTGCCTTTATTGGATTGAGACCTGCCCCCCTATATCTGAAGAATGCCAAAGTTTCATTTAAAAAGGATATTTCAGTTTTGTTATAGGTCTTTTTTTGCATCTAAGGAGATAGTCATTTAATTTCTGATCTTGAGACTCTTTGTATGTGATAAGTTACCTTTACTGATTAATATATGTTGAACCATCTTTGCGTCTCTAGAATGAAGCAAGCTTGATTATGATGGACAATCTTTTTGATACATTCTTGATTTAATTTGCAAGTAGATTATTGAAAATAATTGTGTTTATATTAATCAGGTAGATTAGCCTATATGTTCCTGTCTAATAAAAATTATTTTGAAGAGTTCCTTCCTATTCTACTTCATACAACAATTTATGGGGTTTGGGTGTTATTTTTTTTTGACCCCAGAATTGAGAGGCAGGGGCCCAGGGTTCTTTGTGAATTTAAGTTTAGCCTGTTAGTTAGTAAGTTAGCTATTTCAAGAGCAGTCAGGAATACATAGACACTACCCCCTAAAGAAACAATACTCTTTTCCTCACAATAATTAAATTGCCAATAGCTGCTCATCTAGGAGGGAACCTAAGGTCATCTCCTCCATTCATGTTGGAGAATTTAATTGGCTTGTGCTAGTGCAAATCTTCTAAAGTAAATTAAACCTCCTGTGAGATCATGTGTGTTAGAGGCATGTAATGTCCAGACCATAGTATTTCACAGCTCTCCTTATCATCCCCAGGATCTAATATTCTTTCTAATCCTGATTAATGTTGTTTTCTCAGTCTTATGTTTTGAATGACGGGTTTATGTAGATATCCCATCCATGTGTTAACAGTTCCAGTTGCTTATTCTCAGATTTTTGACATGTTATTAATCTAGTCATTCACTGCAACTTACTACAATAAGAAGCACCTTGACCAAAGTTGAGCACAGCACATATCTGTTGCTGCAAACACGAGTATATATAAGGCAGCTTGACAATATTATCATTGAAAAAAACCAAAACAGTATATTCTTCTTTAAGGCCCATGGCCTTATAAGCTATTTCTTTTAACCATCATATAGTATAGGCCTTCTATAGCTCAGGCCCCAAATCCATGCAGAAACAGGTTATTTATACTTGTAAATAGTCTGGCCACTTTTGTACCAGTGGCCACATCTTTTCTGGTAGGTTAGACTTGTAGCATACAGGGTCAAGTTCTGGATAAATCATTGATATCTTTTACCCCAGCAGTGTGCATAGAATGTTCAAGTACTATAAGAGCATGGAGGGACTTTCCTGATCAGTTTGAGGTTGATTTCTTGATGTCTTATAACCAAAAGTTTGTGGTCCTCAGCAGTAAGGACCTTTCCATCTAGGAATAGTGAACAAGAAAAAGAAATAGTAGGCCTAATAGATATAAATTATTTGTATCTAAACTGAAAATTTGTATGCTCACAGTGTTATAAATCAAGGCCACAGATACAGAAAAGGTACACACATTATTTATTTTGCAATTGCTTTTATTTATTTCTTGAATAACAAATATTGTAAGCGTGTTTGAAAATATTTTGTATTATAAGATTTATTTCTTATCACCATGTGTTGAATAGTTTAATGAAAATATTTTGAAATCATCCTGCAGTGGTGGCACATGTCTTTAAACCCAGCACTCAGGAAGCAGAGGCAGGCAGATCTCTGTGAGTTCAAGGCCAGCCTGGTCTACAAAGTTAGTTTGAAGACACCCACGGCTACAAAAAGAAACCTTGTCTTGAAAACAAAACAACAACAACAAAATATTGGGATCATATTTCATTCTTTTCTTTTCAATTACTATCTTACCAAATCATTCATTGAAAATGTTGGTTGGGGCTGGAAAAATGACTCACAAGTTTAGAGTGATAACAATATTTGTTTTCTGGTTTTTCAAGACAGAGTTTCTCTGTGTAGCTTTGCACCTTTCCTGGAACTCACTCTGTAGCCCAGGCTGTCCTCCAACTCACAGAAATCTGCCTGCCTCTGCCTTCTGAGTGCAATAACAATAATTTTTGATCACTAATGTCATTTCATATCATGACCCTACTTTCAAAAGAAAAGAAATAAAGGTGTTAGAAATATGAATAAATGGTAAAACCAGAAATCTTGTTACTGCATTTTAGTATTCCAAAAAGACTGTTATCAAGATCTATAATTTTGTTCTACTGTGTATTATTAAAACAACTGATCATTCTTCTTGAATGACATGTCCATACCCCTTCTATGTGCTTGCTTTAAAAATATCTCACCCTGACTGTGCTCATATGTCTCTGCTAGGAATTAAAAGGAGAGAATCACTCATTTATCATGTATGTACCTTTCCAGTAGACTCTACTTGCAATAAATAAAATGTAAGTAGGATATTGAATTGTTAAATGTGGATGAGAAAAATGCGGCTGAATCTGAGAAAGGAGGAAGACCACATGGAGCACAGAGAGCTCCTGCTGGGTAGAGTAACATGGACTATGGTGGAAACAGTTTGAGCAAAAGGAGAGGTAGAAAAAGATTGCTGTGTTTAAAGGAAATAATATGAAATGTACTTGTGGGCTAAGTGCAGAAGACTTATGGGGGCGAGGAGGAGGTACCACATGATTGAAAATTCTTGGCACACTTAGCTAAATGGCTTAAAATAACAGGAGAGAGAGAGAGAGAGAGAGAGAGAGAGAGAGAGAGAGAGAGAGAGAGAGAGAGAGAGAGAGAGAGAGAGAGACAGAGAGAGAGAGACAGAGAGAGAGAGACAGAGAGAGAGAGAGAGAGAGAGAGAGAGAGAGAGAGAGAGAAGAAAAGAAAGAAGCATTACATGAATAACTCCTTTTCCACTTTTACAGTATTCAAACTTTCTGTCTCTGAAAATTTCAAAATTAAATATACTATTGATTCTGTTGGAAAATGATGTAACTAAGAGGTTCTTATTTTTCTTTCCCTGATTAAATGCAAAAATTCCTATAAATAGAATGCTATGTCTACTTTTTAATTATATTTGTTTTAATTTTACATGTCAGCCTTGGGTTCCACTGTCCTCCCCGCTCCCGGCCCCCACCTTCTCCCAGCCCCTCCCTTCCATTCCCATCTCCTCTAGGGCCAAGTCTCCCCTGGGGATTCAGCTTAGCCTGATAGA